>NC_138983.1:68758337-69008337 GCF_964341445.2 Mesoplodon mirus | reverse complement strand
CCTTTTCTCTACCCCATCTCCTGAACATTTTTCAGGTAAAATCGAGTTAATAAATAACCAGTGTAACCTTAAGGTATGAAAGGCAGCATGAAGCCTGAAGGGTATTTATGAAGGTGGGTGATACTGTTGCTAGGAAGCTTGGCTCAGTTTCTCCCTTTCTCTTTTTTATGCAGATTCAATGTACATGAGCTTTAAGACATTTTAAATTTCATTTGCAACACATCTTTCTTCTTTCTTGCTTACTATTGCAGAATCAATGGGAAACTCAGGAACTCTCTGACAGTACCCAAGGCCCTTCAAAGCTTCTGTGTGTGTGGTCAAATGTGTAATGGCTTTATTTTATATAAATGAATGCACCAGGAATTCTCTGGGTCTTAGTTTGTTAGGTTAGTAACACTCTAATTGTACATAGTAGTTTACAGTTTGTGAAGGGCTTTTACAGACGATATTTGAATCTCATAAAACTTTTGAGTGGGAAGGAGGGCAGATATTATTCTTACCCTATTCTAGAAGTGAGAAAATTAATGATTAATGTGTTGAATAGCTAGTAAATGGGAAGCTGAAGTAAAATTTAGGCCACTTGGAAAACTACTTCAGTGTTCTTTCTGTTTTTCCATGTTGCCATTCAACATGATAAGCATGGTGTCCAGGTGCAGTAGTTGGGTGTAATGGGACCCTCTGTTTGAGCTAATTTGCATGGCAAACTCCTCTGATTAGGGCTGAGTTAAACTCTTTGGTCTCTGCTTTATTTGACCACTGTTAGTTTGTCTTCAAGGTGTGAGTTGATTCTTTTAGGTCAGGAATAGTCAGTTTAGGAGGCACATGCATTTGTGACTGTGTGTGTATGTGTGTGTGTGTGTGTGAGAGAGAGAGAGAGAGAGAGAGAGAGATTGATTGAGTGATTGATTGATTATAGGAGGAGAGCTAGAAAGAGATGGTATAGCACACTATAACATGTCCCTTTGCTCCCAATACTTAATCAAATACATTAATTTTCTTCTCTTGAGTGATTTATTTCATTAGAATAACAAGTTTACATTTCACAGATTTATCTACATGACCATGTCAACAATAGCGACAAGAAAATATATTCTATTTTCATGCTGCCTGAAAAACTGTCAGATTTTGCTTGAAAAGTTGTCAGATTTTGATTTTTCTTTTCTAGTACTTTTCATAATAATAATTTTTTGTAAAAAAATTTTTATTATAGAAAATTTCCAAAATCACATAAAGGTAGAGAGTATAATGAGCCCTTATGAAAACACATCATCTAGTTTCAAAAATTATCAATATTTTCTATTTCTATTTCACCTATCCAACCACTTTTTTGGCTTGATTAAAGTTTAATTTAAAAATGTAAATTATGAAATATGTCAAACATACAAAAAGTTATAGAATAGACAAGAATAGACACCCAAATTTCTGCTGCCACTTTTTGATGGATATTAATATTTTTCATTTGTGTTCTTTATATCAAACATGAACATGTGGTTGCAATAGCTGAAAGACGGAAAATAGGAACAAGGCTGAGGAAATAGGATGAATATGGTAAAAGCGTAATTTCTCAGAAGACGTCTGTTAGCGTTTCTTTTTTATAAGATAGCACTCTGTATAACAATTCATGTGGCCCATAAATGCCTCACTGAACATATTGATCATCATATTAGACATAGGAATATCTTAGTTAAGGCAATTTAACCTGCACCTTGGTTCATAAGGTTGTCCTGGAGTATTCCTGTCCTTGGTATATACTAACAAGTTCTTGCTGTCACATGTGCCTGTTGGGAAGTCACTGACATTCCATAAAATGTCATTAGACTTTTGTTGTCATTGCTTAGCCACAAGGCTAAGCTGCTGCACTGATCCCAGTACACACTGAGATGTTTTATCTAACACCTTGTTCTGAAAATTACAGTGGGCCCTGGAAGTCTAGAAAAGGCATTCTTTTGTTAGAGAAGGAAATCCTCTTCAGAAGCACTAAATAAGATAATAACTGGAAGTTCATTTACTTAAAAAAACTATGATATTAAACTATATTTCGAGAAGTTCAGTTTCTTAAATTTGCGAGTACTTTTACCTTGGAATAATACATCTTACCATTCCATAGAGCATATAGCAGAAAATGATTTATAATGTTTTTGTTTGTTTGTTTGTTTTTGCTTTTTTTTTTTTTTTTGTGGTACGCGGGCCTCTCACTGCTGTGGCCTCTCCCGTTGCGGAGCGCAGGCTCCGGATGCACAGGCCCAGCGGCCACGGCTCATGGGCCCAGCCGCTCCGTGGCACGTGGGATCCTCCCGGACCGGGGCACGAACCCGTGTCCCCTGCATTGCAGGCAGACTCTCAACCACTGCGCCACCAGGGAAAGGCCTATAATGTTATTTTTGTACACCAAAATTTTGGTTACTTGGAAAAATCAAAGAATGGAAAATACAAGCAAATGGATATTATTTATTGAGGATTCATCAGGAAACTCATTTGTTTTCATACCTATTGAAAAATGTTTACAAAAATTTTAGGTAATTTTCTTACCATAGCAGATCAGTATAGGTAATATAATTGGATGAGTTTTTATTGATTCAGGATCAGGCACATCTAAGAGGTATCACTGAATCTGTGATCATCATATGGTGCGGCATGATGGAATGTATAGAAAACTGAGTGGACTGTTTGTTCATTCATTCATTCACAAACATTTATTGAGTTCCTCTTGTGTGCCACGTACAGTCCCAGGCACTGGAAAATTAAAGAACACCCTGGACATTTTTTGTTTTTAAATTTCTTCTTGAGCGATTTTTTCAATGATTTTTATTTTCTATCAGTTTAATGTAAAATAAATCCAGTCAATTAGTTCTACATTTGCTGTAGTCCAGTAAATTGAGATTTTAATGTCATTTATTTATTTTGCTTCTTATATTTAAAGAAAGAAAACTGGAATGTATGGTTTATCTTTGGTCCAGTGAGTTTCACTTGATTGTACCTCTGCTCTTTCCAAACCTGGAAAGCATATGTTCCATATAACAAATTATAACTTACCGGGTAGAATCGAAGTATGTGCTATGTGCTTTTTAGGTACATTGGATATGTGCTAATGGTCATAAATGCAAAGAGGTAAGAAGGTGTTTAGAGTTTAGGACACATATTTCATCCTTACTGAAAATTAAGTCAAAACATTCAACAAATCAAATGAGCACAGTCACAGGCACATGGGACATAAATTGGAATAAAATACAGCTTGACCAGAAGGGGTTAAAAAGGGAAGGAGTAGGGGGTAGGTTTGCTATGGATATGGGGACCAGACTGACACACATGAGGTTCTATAGCAATTGCACTTCCCCTGCTGTAGCACTTCCAACATTGCTTCATATTTGTCTCATTAGGTGCCTGTATTTCCTACTAAACTGAGGCTCAACAGGGTGGGCACCCTATTTGTTTAATTCACCCTTTTTCTCTCTAGAACCTAGCACATTGCCTGGGACATAGGAGGTGATCAGTAAATATTTGTTGGGTGAATGAATATAAAGACTTGTATTAACATAAAATAGTTCTATAATAGAAGTATGAAAATGAGGAGAGTATAGAATAGGGAGTAGAGGAGAACTAAAACATCTTCTTTGAAGTGTATACGTTTGAAAATATTTCTATATCTAGATATAGTTAAAACTAGTTTTATTTGTATTCTGTCAGAACACTCTTGGAGCAGATATTTTTGCCTATTGATTCTATGATGACATTTGCAAATTGTGGAATAATTCCTGAAGCAATAAAAACTAAGTTATGTTCAGTAGCAAATAACCTAAATTCTATGAAGATTAATAACCCAAGTACTATAAATATAGTAACTCTGTTAATTAGATTAGTTGATTAGCATGAACACCCAGTTCTTTACTACAATAGATACCAGAGGCAATTTGGTAGACTTGAGAGAGAGGGTATCTGTAGTCTTAGGTAATTGGAGTTAACATTTTAGGGTTGAAAATAACACTTCATTTTTTGTTAAATATTAGTCTAAGAAGAGAAAAGTATTCCATCTCATTACTAAGTGTAAGCACATTATTTAAATATAAGCATTAGAAACTGTGCATACTTATAATCTGAACTTGATCATCTTTCATATTTTTCAACAAATCATATCTTTCAAGAAGTCAGAGATATTTTAGGGTTTTTTTCAGTTATAGCTGTTTAAAGGAGAATTACATGGATCTGGACAACTTGTTTTTTAAGTAGATGAAATTATAGAACATTATTACCATTGAATGGAACTTCTTATTTGGCATAACAAAATAATGCTAGAGGGGCTTCCCTGGTGGCGCAGTTGTTGAGAGTCCGCCTGCCGATGCAGGGGACATGGGTTCGTGCCCCAGTCCGGGAGCGGCTGGGCCTGTGAGCCATGGCCGCTGACCCTGCGCGTCTGGAGCCTGTGCTCCGCAACAGGAGAGGCCACAACAGTGAGAGGCCTGCAGACCGCCAAAAAAAAAAAAAAAAATAATAATGCTAGAAAATAGGGCAAATATAATAATTCTCATTATAGATATAGGCTTATTTATGTCATTTATGTGAGAGAATATCTTATGATATGTAGTTCTTAATAGCGTAAAATCAAAATAAAAAGACTTAAAATAAGTTTTAGCAGCTTTAATTGAAATAAAATTAAAGCCACACAAATTATTTCTTAGTATTTTTAGAAAGGGTTCTCTTATGTTATTGTTGTATGTTTATGTATGTGTTTATGATCCCTTTTGTAAATTATGGTTTAAAGAATATTATCTTATGATAAACTGTCTAGAGATACCCAACTTGGAATAATTTGTTGTTTCACCTTTTAAACACAATTATTTTGGGCATTTCTATTGTGCAACACAAAATCATCTACTTTTTGTTATAAAACCATTCAATAATTCCATACAATGTTTTTAATGTTATATTTCTGTTTTAATATTTTTAACCAAATCTATTTTTAAAAAGTAAATTGCCACATTTTCTTGTTTATGAATTATTTATAGCTAATAAAAGTTGCCTGTATCTTGCATGAATACCATTTGATCATTTGCTACCTGATGTTTGGTTTGGATATTCCCATTCGATTGATATGAACTGAGTGGTATTGAAATAGAAGTTTTTATTTTTAAATTTGGCTTTGAGCCTTAGCAAAGTCATGTATAAAAATATATGTATATATATCTTAGCCTTCTCTGTGTGTGTGTGTGTGTGTGTGTGTGTGTATCAAATAAATTGATTCCACAATTTTTCATATGGGCAATTTTAAGAGTTGTATTGTTATCTTGCCAAAACAGTAGGCAAATATATGTGTATTTGTGTATAATCAGACTTCAAGTAGTGAGAGCATTTCTTTTAGGAAGATGGCTTTAAAATACCCTTAATTTTCATAGCTGATGAAGTAGAAATGAATTATCAAAATGCATAGTTTTTTAAATGTACACATGTTTGGACAATTGATAGTCTTATTTTTCTTTAAATAACCCCCCAATTTATAAATTTTTGCTATTATTCAAATAATAATAAAAAGGAATATGATAATAAAGAATTATTTATATTAAAAAATTACAAATAGACTTGAAAAATTGATAAAGATCAAGAGTTCTTATTACAGGAAGGTGTTTTTCTAACTGCTAAAATTTTTTTTTAGACAGTTAGTGATACTCTTACCTTGTGTCTTTAGCTAGAATAGTTTCCACATTTTATAAATATGTGAGGGGGTTCACCGATTAATCATATACATTATTTTTAAGAATTGGATTTTATCATAAAGCAAGTAACTGTTATAATTATTTAAGCAATTTCTGCTACTTAATTATAGATTAATATTACAAATTTGAGCTTTTTATCTAGCATTGGATAAGCTTATGATGCCTAGAGATGATAGTTTTTGGTGAGTTGTGTTTGTTACTCTGACTTCCCATAAAATTTCTCCTTCCTTAAAATATAGCTACGTGGAAGCAATTAATTGAAAACAGTCTAAGTAGCTGAACATATTCGTGATGAATTTTGACAAAGAAAACATATTTTTGCATTAAAATTGCAATATCAAAAGCTTTTTGTCCTGGAAAACTAACATCTATGGGAGCAGCCATTTTAAAATAAGGGTATCAAGAAACAGTTGTAACTGATCAATTTGATATTTCCATATTCAAGAAAATTTTGTATTAATCTCCACTCCACAATCATTTCATGTGTAATATTCTAGTAAACTTGTAAATATATTTTTAAAATAAACTTTATCTTGATTCTAGAAAATCTTTCAGTTTATTGATGTGAAGCAAATCAAATAAACATCTGTACATCTTCTTTCCAATAAAGACTGGAGGCATGGTTTTATTGCATTTTATCAAATGCATATATTTATTATTCTTTTATCAAACTCAGTAAAAGAGTTACTTGATTGCTTTTCTTTACTTCAATGGAAAGGATAGATGGAGAGGCATTTTGTTTGGGTTTCATAACTATGTATTTTATCATGAAATGAATATATGAAAGCATTGCTTCTAAAATTATTAGTTGAGATTTATGAGATAAGGAATCCTAAATTAACTTTTTTCTTGCAATTACTGAGCCTTATTGTATGCCCTGTATTTCCCAAATCTGTAGTGTTCTTTTTAATATAAGCACGTATGATGCATCTATATCTCATAACTTTATGTGTTTATGTTTGTATGTGCATATATATAATTCAGTGGAAATATACATGATAATATCATGCATTTCTAAAAATCTGGAGATAGGAATTTTTGTTGTTGTATGATCTTGGAAAAGTCACACTCTGAATCTTTTGTAAAATATAACATATTTATATATTGTAAAATATTTATAAACATTATATATTTATATATTATAACTTTGCAAGTCCTGTGTTTGTCAATCAAATCTGCAGATAAGTAAACATAAAAAAGCTTCTTTGACATAGTAGTTTTGGTCTCTGTTACATGGAGAGAGAGAGAGCATGCAGGCAAGTTAGCAATGGAACACATACATAGAACCGAAAGCAGTTTGAAAAGCTCTGACTGTGAACATTTGGCACTTCTGATCTATGTATTTTTTTTACAAGAGGTTTATTCTGTTGGTGTTAAAGATTTTAGACTTTACTTCTCCTGATACTTGGAAACTTCTTTGGAAGGCCAGAGAGTGAATAAAAGAACTCTATTTAACTCCTGAGTGATGGTAGCTACAAGGAATTTTATACTCTTTCCACTGTGCTACTCTGTTGAGAATTGATTCTTTCTGATTGTAGGGATGATTTAAATCAATGATAATTAAACTGACCTGTTATAATACCAGAGCACATTTTGTTCTTACTAAAAATGGGTTTGGTTTCTGTCAATATGTAGTGTTTGTATGACAGAAGGAAGACAGTTAAGAAAAAGGAGTTTATTGAATAGTATATTATCACATTCTTTCTTATAAGCAATTATGAATATATGCATGTTGTATATTTATACATATAGCCATACAACATAGAGATTCCTCTTTGCCCTATTTGTTTTAAAAATGCATATCAAGCACATAAAGAAATCAACTGTATAAAGATAAAATGCTTCCCTTTAACTACTGGTGCAATTAGTCACTTGGTGAGAAAGTAGCTTATGGTCTATGGGAAGCACAACAATTTCATTTGGACTGGGTTTTAAGCAAGTCATTGTTTCATTTGGAAAATGTGAAATCGGTGAATGGGCTTGTTCTCTTTGTAGAGGATTACAATAACACACGGAAGCTTATGAGTGCTTCTGACAGATGTGTTGGCGGTTTGCCACAAAGCGAAGGGTGCGGCCCTGACTGACAACTTGCAATTATATTATGATGAATGGTTCTGATGTGTGTTCAAGAGAAAACCACTTTCTAGAAAGTGAAAGTCATACATACGGTTCCTATAAAAAAATCAGCTCAAATAAAGTATCATAACTTTCATTTTATTTTAGCATTTGGTGGGCTAACCAATTTGAGTGCCTCTCCTTTCATAAAAGTCTGTTTTTGATAAATCAAGGACCAAATCCAACATTTTTGTGGGGAAAACTAATTTGATACCAGTTTTGGCATCAAAATTACTTTATCTGCATTTTCGAAAAAACTGACATGTCAGAGAACTCTCTAAGGCTTACACACTTAAAATATAGACACATGTCCATAGTGTGGCCAGCAAGATTGCTGGAGTCAAGCGTTCGAAGGGAAACTGCTCTTTTTTGACTGAGTCAGTTCTCCTTCTTGATAGGTTCTGTTGTCTGCTTAACATCGAAAAGCAGCACAAGTGGACCAAAGCTTTGGGTCATTTTGAAATTGTCTCCACCATTTTCTGACTTAAGAAAAGTCTGAATATGGCATCAGAATGTAGATTTTTCAAGAGTTAGTATGCCTCATCATTATGGAAATTCATTACTCAGTGATGAAGCTATAACATAAAATATGAATTAATGAAACTGGCATTTTTATCTTCATAAATTAAGAAGAAATTGACTAGTTTGCAAAAGCTAAATAAAAAAATTAGGTTTTGAATGTCTTTTATTGCACAATAGGTAAATTGTGCAATTTTGTAAGTAACTTTCAGCCTGTATCTTATTTAAAATACTGTTATTTTTAAAATGTAAATTTTTGTCTGAGTCTCTGAGGAGCTCAAGTCATGATATTTTTGAAGTTAGGCAGGCAACACTTATTAAAGATATTTAGTAAGCATTACTGTAATTATGAAGATGAATTTCAAATACATGATGTAATATTTAGCATATAAAGGAATATAGCCATAATAGCCAAACTCTTCAGAAATAATCACATAAAATAAGGCATTAAATAATATTATTTTTTAAAAGATAATCTAAAAACTGGAGAAAGAGGGATTACTGATAGATATACTGTAAATTTCTCAAAATTTATTAGATTGTTTTGTATATGTCAAATTAAAATAAGGTCATATAAAGGTTTGAAATAATCCAAAAGCAAATTTTGAATGACTTTAAGTCTCAGTTTACAGTATCCAGTTTTTGTCCTTTGGACTTGTTTTTCACTATTTCCTTTTGCGACATTTAGGGTGTGTCAACTGTGGCATTTTAATAGTGGGACATTTTCATTGTTGCTGAAATAAATTAAATCTTTCATAGTAAAAGAATGGTAATGTAGAAACTACAGCATTCTAGTGCAAGAATCAGGAGTCCTACAGTTTTACTGTAGATAGAACTTCTAAGAGAAAAAGAAAAGACATTCACATAGGCTTTTAGTGTTTTGGCTCAGTTCACATTAGTTTTCCTGAGGGACTGACTCATCACTGACCCTTCAAACCTGTACACAGAACAAGAACATGAAGTCTCTGTCGACTAGGGTTTTCAGTTTGGTTGTCCATATTTGGAGCCATCTGAATTTTCTTTACCTGGTAAGGTTTAGGCCTGAATTCTAGCCTCAATTGATAATATATAAGAATTTTCTATCATTCAGAACTTGAACCTTTATTGTTAAAGTGGTTTTGTAGTTTTTATCTTTATCCATGTCCAAATTGTTTGGTTAAAACATGTTATTTTTACCTTCATGCTTTCTTTCACCATCTAGATTATCTATCCCCTCTTTTTTTTTTCCCCAAACTCTAAACGTAGTGTTGTTGCTATGAGGCCCCATCCTCAGTACTTGATTTAGTTATTACCTGGAAGAGGAGCATTCACCAACCATTTGTACGTGCCAGTTAAGGCCTGTTGCAAAGTTTGGCATCTAAGCTATGACCTCTGAGTAATATCTTCTAGTGTATAGATTTGATCAGATGGAGTGTATATTTGTGGGAAGAAAGTAGATTGTATTGTTTTATGTGTGTACCATAGGTCATAATTATTATAATGTTTATAGGACGATAAACTCATTATTATAGGATAATAAACTCATTAGGCAATTATGCCTTGTTGAGATATTTGAAACATTATTTGTTTTTAACTTGAAAACTCTCAGGTAGGTAATAATTAGATTTCATTTGGGATATTTTATTTAAATGGAAGGTGTCTGGAATGAACTGCATATGTTCTTTGTTTTTAATTGTTTTCATTCTTTGCCATTTTGAAAATAAGCTACACTAAACAGTGATAGAAAAAGAGGTAAATCCATCTTTCCTTTTAAATGGTTGAGATGAGGTAGCTCAGAATTTCATGATTTGGGTAAAATTTGCCTTGACTGCTCTTCATTGATCCTATCATTGATGATTTTTTTGGCTCTGACATTAAACAAGTACTTTCTGTCACACCAGGCACTGGCTAAGTACTTTTCATACATGATCTCATTTAGTAGATATAGATACTATTATTATCCTCACTTTGCAAATGATGAAATTGACTTAATCAAGGCCACAAAGTTAATCATTGACAGAACCTAGATTTGAAACCATGTTGAATAACTCCAAACCCAATGTGATTAACTCTCATGCTTACTATAAGGAAAATGGGCTGTAAAGACTGATGGCTTAAACAACAGAATTTATTTCTCATAGTTATGGAGGATTGGAAGTCTACGATCAAGATGCCAGCTGATTCTGTTCCTGGTGAGAGCTCTTTTTTTTGGCTTGCATATCTCTACCTAAACTCATGACTTCATCTAAACCTAATTAGTTCCCAAAGACCCCATCTCCAAGCACAATCATATATTGGGTATTAGGACTTCAACATATAAATTTTTAGGGGGAAATAGTTTAGTCCCTGGCACATAATCTTCCCATACCCTTTAGGTGCTTTGCCTTACAACTAGGGTTCTGTGGTGACACTGATTAATGTTTAGCTTCTCCCATTTAAGTGTTCCTTGATGCTAGACATGATGGACATATATGGTTCAGATTAAGCTATCTTTTAGTAGGCAACCCACTCTGTAAAAACTGAATTTGACAAATATTATCTCATTGATTTCTTGCTGGAAATTGAGGCACAGTTATGCTTCAGGTGGCATAACTATTAAGTGGCAAAACTTAAGTCAGTTAGGAATGCTTTTGACTGCAAGTATCAACAACATAACAAACAAAACAAAATATCCAATCTACCTTAGTTTAAAAAAATAGGTGTTTAATTTTCACACGTAACAAGAAGTCTAATGTAAGCAGTTTCTGGTATTGGTATGGGGGGTAAATATGTTAGAACCTGACCTGCATCCCTGCAATTCTTCTGGCCATCCCTTCATCATTATAAGGTGGCCGTGGTAGCCCCACATTCTAAGAGAAAGTTCAGAGGATGGTGCATGGTAGAATATCTCTTTTTTTAAATCAAGGTAAGGAAAAATTTCCCAGCAGCCTCAAAGCAGGCTTCCTCCTATGTCTCATTGTTTAGAACTAGGTCATATGGTCAATGGGCCTGGCTATAAAGGAGACTAGTAAAGCAACTTTACAAGCCTGTCTAGTGGAAAGCAGGTGAAGGATAAAGGGGCTGTGAATGGCTTTTCAATTGCCAAACAAGAGAGTCTGTTACAGGCCACAATTCTAGCTTAGTTCTTTTGATTTAATCTTGCTGGCCCTCTGGCAGGGTCTCTATCTTAGCTTAGGGAAGACTTACTCATGTTTTTTGCAAATCTAAGGAGTCATGTTTTTGTGTCCTCTCAGACATAATTTTGAGTGACATTTACTGAAAATAGTAGAAATAAGTTTGGTAAACATCACTTTAGTAGTTAAAAGCACAGGTTCTGGACTGAGACTGCCTGGGTTAGAATCTCATTTCTACTATCTGTTGGCTGTCTAACTTTGGGGAGGTTACTATTCTTGCCTCATCCCACAGACTTGTAATGTTAATGAAATTCTTGATATAGAGCACATAGTTCAAGTGTATAGCACATTATATTGAGAGTTATCATATCAAGTACTCAATAATAGTTACTTATTATCATCACTGGATAGAAAGAGAACAAAAGTTTACCAGAAGACTACAAACAAGCATAAAGTAGAATATTAATCTATTTATATTACTATTTGTAAGGTAGTATCTAAGAGGGTATTTACTGTCTGACGTGAGGAAAGCCAAGACAGTGCATGAAATGATTTCAAGTGATAACAGAAAACTAGACAAATTTTCAAAGAAAGCAAAATTCATATTTGGTGTCCTTGTATAGGTTGCCACCCCTCCCCCAACCCTGCTATTGTCTCTGGCTACGCTTGCTGAAATGTATCCTTCTCTAAAATTACCCTTGTCTCCTTTCCCCTCATCAAATAGGCCCTTTGCACAAGTAGTCTTAGGTGATACTAGGAGAAAGATCTAATTATTTGGTTAAAATAATTCACAATAAAATATTAATGACCAATTGGCTTAACTCTCCAAAGGAAGAGCTGTTTTGTTCTAAAGATGAGCTTATGAATTGCAAAGAACCCTTGCTTTATGTTATATATAAGGGGGGTTTGAGAAAATGTAGTTTAAAAAAATTTCAAGCATACAAAAAGAGGAAATGGTATAATGAACCCTCCAGTATTCATTACACGGATTCTAGAATTTTCAAGATTTTTGGTTCTCTGTTCATTAGTCTTTTCTTTCTTTTCCTTTTATTTTTTTCTGAACTAATATGAAGATTTTTAAAATAAGAAGTGTAGTTTTTTAATGTCCCTTGCCCAGTCTACCATTACATCACTGCACTTCTATGCCAGAAGAATAAGGGCTGGTGATTTGTCACTGGGAGCTGAAAGGTCTAATAATTGATCTAGGGTTGAGATTTTGCCTATTATCAATAGGGTAGCTGTCTAAAAATTCTTCGGGATAAAAATATCTAGTTGTGACCTTTGTTGTATCATTTTGTGTGCTGAGGATTAACCTCATTTTCAGGCAGCATGATGAATATAGCCCTTTTACTCTTGTTATTGTTTTAAAATTAAACAAATTCAGAAAAGTGCAAAGAAGGGAATAATCATTTATATTCTTACCATACAGAATTAAACATGGTTAATCTCTTGGTGTATTTGCTTCAGTTCATTTTTAAAGAAAAATGATTCTATTGCTTTTATTAAAAATATCATTTTGAGGAAATGTAGAAAATATGAAAATAAAAAGTAGAAAAATTAATACCACCACCTAAAAATATCATAAGCAATATTAGATAGATATCATTCTTAAACATTTATATAAATAGACTAGTGAGTGGATGGCAGATGGATGAATGGGCAGAGGGAAAGACTTTTGTAAAAATGAGGTCATATTGTAAATAGAAATGGATACATTTTATTTTACTTCATTCTAAAAGACAGAAAAGAAACTTAAGTAGAATTAAAAGGGTTGCTGAATCCAAAATAAATGTTTATTTTCAGTATTAGAGATAATATTTGCTAAAAGAGTCCCCTCAAGATTTAAAAACAGAGGAGGGCATTATGAAAAATTAAGAGATTTTCTCATTATGTTTTATTTTTAAAAGCTACTTATATGTTTTTTAAAAATTTATTTATTTAATTTATTTATTTTTGGCTGCGTTGGGCCTTTGTTGCTGCACGCAGGCTTTCTCTAGTTGCGGCGAGCGGGGCTACTCTTTGTTGCGGTGCGCAGGCTTCTCACTGCGGTGGCTTCTCTTGTTGCGGAGCATGGGCTCTAGGCACGTGGCCTTCAGTAGTTGTAGCATGCGGGCTTCAGTAGTTGTGGCTCACGGGCTCTAGAGCGCAGGCTCAGTAGTTGTGGCGCACGGGCTTAGTTGCTCTGCGGCATGTGGGATCTTCCCCAGATCAGGGATCGAACCCATGTCCCCTGCATTGGCAGGCGGATTCTCAACTGCTGCGCCACCAGGGAAGCCCTACTTATATGTTTTTAAATGAAACGGTTGGTTTCCTGCTTAGAAAGATAAGGGCATTATATACTCTTAACATTTCTCCCAAATCTCTACCACCCACTTCTGAGTTTTTCTTATTTTACTACTTTTGCATTGCCTAGGTTTATAATATTTAAATTCTGTTTTGTTACCATAATTCCATAGTTGTTTAGTGTTTATTCCATATGTATATAAACGCAGTCATCACTACTGGTTCTTTTACTATAGATTCCCTTTTTCTTACTTTATTTCACTTTCTTTCTTAATTGGTTGAATTTCATTTTTGAGACGCTTCCCTCTCAACCTCAAGAAGGGCTTAGGGGTCTAGTGTTTGCAAAGTTCTATCACAGTTGAGTCTACCTGCCTTTCATCTTCATATGTGAATGATATCTTTCTGTAGCATAATGTTGTTGGTCATGCAGTCTTCTCTCCAGGATTTTATATATATTTCCTCTTTGTTGGTCCCTTGCTATTTTTGTTTGGAAGTTTAAGAAAATTATTTCTCAGGGGTTAGAAGATAGTGGAATAGAGTAGGGAGGACTCAGCTGAGGCAATATGTAGCTTTTATTTTGGGGCTGAGCTGTCTTTTCTGAGATTTTATAACTTGCCTTATTCATAGTTCAGTTCACCTAATTGGGAATGAGGTCAGGGTTTACCATTCATTCAGGAGGATGCTTTTTGGGTCATTCCCCAAATTTGTTGTGTCGACCTAGAAATTTGTTCTGTTTTAACATCTGTCAGACAGAAATAGCCCCCTTGTTCACTTTTCCTATTTATCTATTGCTTCCTAGTTTCCTTTTCTACTACACTTCAGGCTGAAGATAAAAAAAGATAACAAAACTCATTCAGTTTGCTTCTTTCCAAATTTGGGAATATTATTGACAATTCTTAAAATTTTATTGACTTACCCACATCATCTTTGTGACTTTCCTTGGTCTGCATAATCTCTGTTTCTTTCTCGGTACAAGAAGATTTATGATTTTCATCTCCTATATCCTATCCTATCGTGTCATGTCATATCATACCTTATCATGTCCTTTGTCACTATGAAATGACCCTCCTTTTTTTTTTTTTTTTTTTTTTTTTTTGCGGTACGCGAGCCTCTCACTGTTGTGGCCTCTCCCGTTGCAGAGCACAGGCTCTGGACGCGCAGGCTCAGCGGCCATGACTCACGGGCCCAGCCGCTCCGCCACATGTGGGATCTTCCCGGACCGGGGCACAAACCCACGTCCCCTGCATCGGCAGGCAGACTCTCAACCACTGCGCCCCCAGGGAAACTCTGAAATAACCGTACTTATATGGTCCTGTATAATGGTCTTTGCTCTAAACTCAATTTTGTCTTTATTAATATAGCAACTTAGTCTTATCATGGTGTATGTCTTTCCATTCTTTTACTCCTAATCTATCTGTGTTTATCTTTTACATTTTACGTGGGTTTCTTTTAAGCGGCATATAATTGGGTTTTGCTTTTTAATCTAATCTGACATTGCTGTATGCAGGGCTCTCACTGCTGTGGCCCCTCCCGTTGCAGAGCACAGGCTCCGGACGCACAGGCTCAGCGGCCATGGCTCACGGGCCCAGCCGCTTCACGGCTGTGGGATCTTCCCGGACCGGGGCACAAACCTGTGTTCCCTGCATTGGCAGGCGGACTCTCAACCACTGTGCCACCAGGGAAGCCCGGTTTTGGCTTTTAATTGCTACTGTTTTCTATATGCACCATCCATTATTTGTTACTTTTCCCTTCTTTACTGCCTTATTTTGATTGGTTATTTTTTATAGTTCTATTTATCTTCTTTGTTGGCTTACTAGTTATGACCTTCTGTTCATTATTTTAGTGATTATTTTAGAGTTTAATAGTACATTTTAAGCTTACTGTAGTCTATCTCCAAGAGATATCATACTACTTCACAGTGTAGTACAAGAATCTTACCATATATATCCATCTATCCCCTTCCAGATTTTGTCCTACTGTTGTCATACATTTTAATTCTACTTATTTTATAACTCATATAATATGACATTTTGCTTTAAATAATAAATTATCTTTGAATAATATTTAAATAATAAGAAAAAAATTAAAATATTTACCCATGTAATTGCCAGTTCAGGTGCTCTTATTTCCTTTGTGAGGATCTAGATCCCCTTCAATATCATTTTCTTCCATTTGATTTCTTTTTAAGATTTCTTGTAGTACAGATCTGCTGGTGGTGAATTTTGTCAGCCTTTGTATGTCTGAAAAATTTGTTCTTTAGTCTTTGTTTTGAAGGATATTTTTGCTGGATATAGAGCTCCAGGTAGACATATTTTTTTTCCTTTAGCACTTTTAAAATGTTGCACAACTCTCTTCTGGCCTGCATTGTTTCAATGAAAATCATCTGTCACCTTAGTTTTGTTCTTCTATACATAATATGTCATTTATTCTCTATGTAATTTACTGGTTTAAATCAATTTAGTTATGATGTACCTTGGTATAGTTTTCTTCATATTTCTTGTGTTTGAAGTTCATTGGCTTCCTGAATCTGTAGGTTTAGTTTTCATCAAATTGGGAAAAACTTCAGGCATTATGTTTTCAATATTCTTTCTGTTCCCTCTCCTTGCCTTTAGGGACTCTAATTAGAGATATATTAGGCCATTTGAAGTTGATTCACAGCCCACTGATTCTCTTTTCATTTTTTTCTGCCTTTTTTGTCTTTGTGTTTTATTATAGGTAGTTTCTATTGCTCTGTCACCAAAGTTACTAATTTTTTTCTCCTGCAATATTTAATTGGCCTTTAATCCCATCCAGTGTATTTTTTTGAATTTTGACAATTATTTTATTTAAGCCAATATAGCCAAACTATCATCATTTAACATGTAATCAATATTTTGAAAGTTATGAGTGATATCATTTACATCCTTAATCACATCAAGTCTGTGAAATCCAGTTTGTGTTTCAGTGTTGTTGTTTTTTTTTTGCGGTACGCTGGCCTCTCACTGTTGTGGCCTCTCCCATTGTGGAGCACAGGCTCCGGATGCGCAGGCTCAGCGGCCATGGCTCACGGGCCCAGCCGCTCCACACCATGTGGGATCTTCCCGGACCGGGGCACAAACCCGTGTCCCTTGCATCGGCAGGTGGATTCTCAACCACTGCGCCACCAGAGGAGCCCCTCAGTGTATTTTTTAATTCAGACATTATAATTTTCATCTTTAGAAGTTTGGCTCTTTTATTTGTTTATATGTTTTCTGTATCTCTATTTAATCTTTAAAATTTTTCCACTATCTTATTGAACATATAGATGTAGTTTTAACAACTGTTTTAATGTCTTTGTCTACTAATTTTAACATCTATATTATTTTTAGTTCAGTTTCAGTTGATTGGTTTTTCTTCACTCTAGGGTCATATTTTCCTGCTTCTTTGCATGTGTGTATTTTTTAAAGTACATTAAAAAAACTTTTTATTTTATATTGGAGTATAGCTGATGAACAGTGTTGTGAGATAGTTTCACGTGCAGAGCAAAGTGACTCAGCTGTACATATACATGTATCCATTCTCCCTCAAACTCCCCTCCCATCCAGCTGCCACATAACATTGAGCAGAATTCCCTGTGCTATACAGTAGGTCCTTATTGGTTACCCATTTTAAATATAGCGGTGTGTACATGTCAATCCCAAACTCCCTAACTGTCCTTCCCCCCAACCCTTCCCCCCTGGTAACCATAAGTTCGTTGTCTAAGTCTGTCTGTTTCTGTTTTGTAAATAAGTTCATTTGTATCTTTTTTTTTTAGATTCTGCATATGAGTGATATCATATGATATTTCTCTTTCCCTGTCTGACTTACTTCACTCAGTATGACAATCTCTAGGTCCATCCATGTTGCTGCAAATGGCATTATGTCATTCTTTTTAATGGCTGAGTAGTATTCCTTTGTATATATGTACCACATCTTCTTTATCCATTCCTCTGTCAGTGGACATTTAGGTTGCTTCCATGTCTTGGCTATTGTAAACAGTGCTGCAATGAACATTGGGGTGCAGGTATCGTTTTGGACCATGTTTTTCTCTAGATATATGCCCAGGAATGGGATTGCAGGGTCGTATGGTAGTTCTATTTTTAACTTTTTAAGAAACCTCTGTACTGTTCTCTCCACACCCTCTCTAGCATTTATTGTTTGTGGATTTTTTGATGATAACCATTTTGACTGATGTGAGGTGATATCTCACTGTGGTTTTGATTTGCGTTTCTCTAATAATTAGTGATGATGAACATCCTTTCATGTGCCTCTTGGCCATCTGTATGTCTTTTTTGGAGAAATGTCTATTTAGGTCTTCTGCCCATTTTTTGATTGGGTTGTTTGTTTTGATGATATTAAGCCTCATGGGCTGTTTGTAAATTTTGGAGATTAATCCCTTGTCGGTCACATCATTTGCAAATATTTTTTTCCAATCTGTGGGTTGTCTTTTCGTTTTGTTTATGGTTTCCTTTGCTGTGCAAAAGCTTTTGAGTTTAATTAGGTCTGATTTGTTTATTTTTGTTTTTATTTCCATTATTCTGGGAGACAAATCGAAAAAGATATTGCTGCGATTTATGTCATAGAGCGTTTTGCCTATGTTTTCCTCTAGGAGTTTTATAGTGTCCAGTCTCACATTTAGGTCTTTAATCCATTTTGAGCTCATTTTTGTGTATGGTGTTAAAGAATGATCTGATTTTGTGTTTTTACATATAGCTGTCCAGTTTCCCCAGCACCATTTGTTGAAGAGACTGTCTTTCCACCATTGTGTAGTCTTGTCTCCTTTGTCTTAGATTAATTGACCATAGGTGCATGGTTTATTTCTGGGCTTTTCATCCTGTTCCATTGATCTATATTTCTATCTTTAGGTCAATACCATACCATTTTGATGACTATAGCTTTGTAGTATAGTCTGAAATCAGGGAGTCTGATTCCTCCAGCTCCACTTTTCTTTCTCAAGATTGCTTTGGCTATTTGGGGTCTTTTGTGTCTCCATACAAATTTTAAGATTTTTTTGTTCTAGTTCTGTGAAAATATGCCATTGGTAATTTGATAGGGATTGCATTGAATCTGTAGATTGCCTTGGGCAGTATAGTCATTTTCACAATGTTGATTCTTCCAATCCACGGACATGGTATGTCTTTCCATCTGTTTATGTCTTCTTTGATTTCTTTCATCAGAGTCTTATAGTTTTCGCAGTACAGGTCTTTGGTCTCCATAGGTAGGTTTATTCCTAGGTATTTTATTCTTTTTGATGTGATGGTAAATGGGATTGTTTCTTGATTTTCTCTTTCTAATCTTTCATTTTTAGTGTATATAAATGCAACAGATTTCTGTGTATTAATTTTGTAACCTGCAACTTTACCAAATACATTGATGAGCTCTAGTAGTTTTCTGGTAGCATCTTTAGTATTTTCTATGTATAGTATCATGTCATCTGCAAACAGTGACAGTTTAACTTCTTCTTTTCCAATTTGTATTCTTTTTATTTATTTCTTCTTTGATTGCCCTAGCTAGGAATTACAAAACTATGTTTAATAAAAGTGGCAAGAGTGGATATCCTTGTCTTGTTCCTGATCTTAGAGGAAATGCTTTCAGCTTTTCACCATTGTGTATGATGTTAGTTGTAGTTTGTTGTATACTGAGGTATGTTCCCTCTATGCCCATTTTATTATTTTGAGGTATGTTCCCTCTGTACCCACTTTCTGGAGAGTTTTTCTCATAAATGGGTACTGGATTATGTCAAAAGTTTTTTTTCTGCATCTATTGAGATGATCATATGTTTTTTATTCTTCAATTTGTTGATGTGATGTATCATACTGATTGATTTGCAGATATTGAAAAATCCTTGCCTTCCTGGGATGAATCCCGCTTGATCATAGTGTATGATCCTTTTAATGTACTGTTGGATTCAGATTGCTAGTATTTTGTTGAGGATTTTTGATATTGGCATGCCTGTATTTTTTAATTAGATACTAGGCTTAGTGAATTTTTTTTTTTTTTTTAGGCTTAGTGAATTTTAACTTGGTTGGGTATTCCCATAAAGATTCTTGAGCTTTGTTCTGGGCTGTTAAGTTACTTGGAAACAATTTGATCCTTTAAGGTCTTGTTTTAAGCCTTATCAAACAGGATAAGGCAGCATTTAGTCTAGTGCTTATTTTACCCCACAACTGAGGCAAAACGCTTCTGAGTACTCTACATTATGCCCCATGAATTATGACACTTTCCACTTTGGCTAGTGAAGATAGAAACTGTTCTTAGGCCTTTATGAGCTACTGGGATTTTCCCCTCTAATCCTTTTGGGTGGTTCTTTTCCTGGCTTCATATAGTTTTCTCACTTGCATTCACCAATCAGTACTCAGTAAAAGACTTGGAGGAGGACTGGGGTGGGAGAGAGAGAGGGGAGTCTGCAGATATCTGGATTTCTCTTTTTGTGCAGCTTCCTCTTCTCCAGTACTCTGCATTGTGAATTCTAGCCACCTTAGTCTCCCTGGACTTTCAGTTTTAGTTTTAGCTCAGTTTTAACCCAGGAAAATAGCTAGATTCTTTTTCCCTGTGCTGTAGCTTGGAAACTCTTTCCTGGCAGTAAGGTGGGACAGTAGTAGAACTCATTTGTTTCCTGTTTCTCAGGGAATACTGTCCTTGTTGCCTGATGTCCAATATCTTGAAAACTGCTATTCCATAAAGTTTTTTCATTTTTGCTTAGTAGTAGGAAGGTAAATCCAACTCCTCTTACCCTATCTTGGGCAAATAATACAATCTAAAACTATATTGAGGGGCAATGAGGAATTGTTGCTCAATTGGTATAAAGTTTCAGTTACGCAAGATGAATTCGTTCTAGAGACCTGCTGTGGAGCCTAGTGTCTATACTCACCAATACTGTATTGTGCACTTAAAAATTTTTAAAGGATATATCTCATATTCATTATTTTTACAACAACAACAAAATCCAAACAAAACCACAAAGGGACACAAAGAAACTTTTAGAGGTGATAGATATATCTATTACCTTGATTGTGGTAATGGTTTCATAGATATATGCATATGTCCAAACTCATCAAATTGTATACATTAAATATATGCAGTTTTTTGTATACCAATTATACCTTATAAAGCTTTTTTTAAAAAGAAGGAGAAATAGAAAAAAACTGTATTGAGATGACAATTGTAGCCTATCAAATAGTTGAAAATTAAAAATATGAGACATTCTTTTGGCAAGGCTGTGAAGAAAGAAGCACTTTCATTTTATAGGGAATGCAAACTGGTACAGCTCTTTTGGAAGAGAATTTCACAATACCTATCAAAGCTACATGTGCACTTTCTTTTGACCCAGTAGTATCAATTCTAGGAATTTACTCTGAATATACACCTCCAACAATATGAAAACATATATGCCCAAAACTATTTGCTCCAGCATTGTTTATAATTAGAAACAACCTAAATATTCATACACAGGTGAGTGATTGAATAAGCTGTGCCACATAGTACATAATAGAGTGCTAGTAGCTATAAAAATGATTGAGGAAGTGATCTATAATCTGATATGGAGTGATTTCCAAAATATATTGCTGAATGTGAAAGATCATTTATAGAATGCCACTTTTTATGTAGAAAGGAGGTGAAATGAGAAAATATGCACTATCTGCTTGATTGTGCAGAAAGAAACAGAAGAACGGTAAATCAGAAACTACTGAGACTGGTTACTTAGAGGTGACTGATAGAAGTAGAGTAGAAAAGATAATGAGTTTAGGGTAGAGTGGATGGGGATGGGGGGGTAACACTTCTCTGAGTATACTTTTGTGTAGTTGTGATTTTAGAGCCATCTTACTTTTTCTCATACTAAACAGACAAACAAACAAGAATGGGAGAACCAAAATGAATACAAGCAGCAATAAAGGAATTTAATTGTATTTCAAATAAATAACATAATCACACTTAAAGTATATGGGATGATGAGTGAGTAGAACTAACTTAAATAGCTTTGGAACACAGTATTTTGACTATATTTTCTAAGGCTAAAGAATAAAAAACTTGAAAACAAATATGCCCTACTAGTAGGCTTGTCTCTTAAAGTAGTGTGGGTTAGCAATTCTGAAACTAACTTATGTATTATAAGATTGAACAAACAAAATAAGTACATTGTGGATAATGAGTGTTAGGTTTTTTGCTTTGGGAGAAGAAAGCTATAAATATGGTCAGGGCAAAGGCTAGAATAATTCTTGCCGTGTTAGATTGGAATTGGAAGTATCATTATGAACTAGTGATCTTTGACATATATACCCCCCATACCCCTATGTTTACATCCACCTCTAGCTCAAAATCTCTGTAGATATAAATACGAGTAACAGAAGTGTGCGTATATGTATTTATACATAAATGTATTGCCTGGCTCATAGTCTCCTGAGAGTCAATGAGCATGCCAAACATTCAGAGGGCTTAGTACCAGTAAGCATACCTAGAACCAAATCTTGTTTCTTAAATACCATTTTCCAGTAAAAGGAAATGATGCTTCTTGGAAAAATTACTGATTTCAGGGGTGGGCAGGAACATATTTGATGAACCTGGAAGCATCTTGTGATGTTATAAAAGAATAAAGTGTTCAAAAAAATGATGGGGACCTGTCTAAAGGAGCAATGTTGGAGAAGCTCCTACTGGCCAAATATGGGATAATGTAACAAAATAAATAATAATAATAAAAATATAATGATAAATGTATATAATATTATATAATAAATATATAATGATAAATAATTACATAATATGTAATTATAAATAAATAATGAATTGTAATGCATAATCCACAACTTCATCCTGAGGTATATAACTGAATAAATAAATATATTGGGCTGAGAGAAAGCTGTTTGTTACAGCATAATTTCAACTAGTAAATGTAGAATGAATGACAGAGTTAATAAAACGTCATTTAGCAGCCATCATAGTTATCATTGTTTCAAGCAAAAATCACCAGTGAATGCTAAAGTTAGTGGCCAAAATTTTTTCTAGGAAACAAGATATTTTTGCAAAGTATCAAAGTATCTCTCCACAAGATACTTACCATTTACGAAAGGTAAAATAGTACAATGGAAGAACATGACAGACACCATCTTAATCAAGCAGTTAAACCAGTAATAGAATAAGTCAACATCATGTAGCTCCTGATATATAATGCACTGAACTCACAATGTGATTTCTGTTGTATTCTGGCCAACAATGCATAACCTGACTTTGAAAAAAACAAAGCATCCCATGAAATAACTGGTCAAGATTATGAAATACAAAGAAAGACTAAGGAGCAGTTCCAGCCTAAAGAAGACTAAAGTTACCTAGGCCTACAATTCTGTTCTGATATTCTGCAATTCCTGGAAATGCCAAGTGGCCAGTGGCTGTTACTTGAAGACTTAAAGGAAACGAATATACAACCTTCCAGGTACTCATGAATCATCCCTTCCTCCATATTTGACAAGCAGCTTACTTGAAGGATCCTATTCAATGGCTCACAATAGTTTCTCGCAAAAGTTTAAAATAGGAAGCAAAGAATGCTTTCCCTTTCTATAGTATAACTAAAACTGTAAGTAGTCTGAAAGTAATTATTCTTGGAAATTTCACTTTGGTCAGGAAGGCAATGAGAGTGATTATAGGGCTCAGTTAGTATTGTGATCCAGAAAAAGTTACATCTTGGAGAACTCTATTGGCCCTTGGTGAACTGCAAATTAGGATAAAATCAAGGCTGTTCTTAGTCATTTTAACTTTTGTTGGAGACTTGTAAACATTAGAGCTCCTAATCATCATTGTTATTATTATTATATTACTGTTGTTACCTTTTATGGAATCCACTTGAAACAAACCCCTGATCATCAAAATGCTTAGTTTTCTTGCAAATGTTTAAGTTTTAGTTTTTGAGAACATCTTACAAAGACTAAAGCAGGGGAGTGGGAGGGAGGAAAATCACCTGTCAATGGATAACTTGATATGAGACCTGTGTGAATTTTGAGAGTACAATAGAGAATTAGAGTTAGCAAATGATTGAAATGGGAGATTTTCTGGGTATGGAACTTCCACATAGACCATAGGATTTTCTTTCTCGGCAACTGATTATCTTGCCATTCAAGACTCTTATATCAAACTCAAGAAAAACTAAGAATTATTCTCTGCACTTTGATCTTAATGCATCATTGATCTGACAGTAGGATGTTACCACAGTTTTTCTTCCTGTGGTGAGTCACAAGAGCAACTTCATACAGTAAAGGCAATACCTGTGTATTCAAGCACCTGCATGTAAAATAGAATTTCATATGTAAGAAGCATTATGTTGCCTGGCAAATGTAGCTATGCTAAAGAAGGTACAGCTATAGATACTTGTTACAGTTTATTAATATAGTATACAGCTGTCTTCTTTAAACATATACTTTTGTTTATAGCTCTAGCTAATGATTACAGAACTTGCACTCTGAGACATTGTCTCTTTACTTTCAAAGAGTACACTTTTAGACTGGCTTCATTATTTTTCTTTGTTTAGCCATGCTGCATTTCGGCTTAAACTTCAGACATTCTAAGAGTAATTTTTGCCCATCTTGGTGGTAATTGTCTTCTTTAATTCAGCTCAGTATCTGGCCTATGTTTATATATTTTCCCATCTTTTCCTTTTTAAAATTGGGATATAATTGCCATATAACATTGTGTAAGTTTAAGATGTACAACTTGTTGGTTTGATACATTTATATATTGCAATATGATTACCATCAAAGCATTAACTAACACCTCTGTTATGTCACATGATGATCATTGTGTGTATGTGTGTGTTAAGAACAATTAAGATCTAGTCTCTTAGCAACTTTGAAGTTTATAATATAGTACTGTTGACTGTAATCACTATGCTGTGCATTAAATCTCCAGAATTTATCTACTAGTTGCAAATTTCATTCAGACCAAAAGATGTACATAATCTTTGAATACTGAGAACTGACTGATTTTCAGAAATTTATTGTTTATGAGCATGACTTGCCATTTTATTGTAAGTAATTGTTAAGTACCCACTTTTGATGTTCACAGTAGGGCCCAAACTTATAAACATATAAACCATTATCAGCTTCCAGTTTAGTTTATAGCTGGATTCCCTCTGATACCACTAATTGTTGCCTAATTTGAATAGAAGATAGAGAGGCACATGAAGTTCATCTTTAAGCTGTGCAGGGGCTATTGAAAGAGCCTTTGTACTCTGTGCAATCAAGAGAACTGGTCAGTGTTTGAACAATACTTAGTTGAGAATTTGCTATCATTTTTCTTGTTCCCTCTCCAAATAATAAGAAAGGGCAGCATATTTAGGTTTTAATTTAGCTTTTTAGGCTACAACATTTTTTTCCTTTACAAAAGCATAATTTTAGCTTTTATTCTTCTTTCACTCAAAATGTAAATGTTGAAAATAAGGCAAGTTTAAAAATGATAAAAAAGAAAAGAATTTGTGTTTAGGTAGAAGTTTTCCAAATGCTGATGATTACCTAATTTACTCTCCTTGCTTTGAGAGAAATGATTCTAATAAGACTGATGGCCATAACCACCCTGCTTTGAATTTACAAGATGACTGTCATTCATCTATGGGTCACTTTTTCATATAAAGGACAACATTCCATTATTAAGAAAAACTACACAAACTCCAGGAATGAGAGTGGACCTCCACAAGGAGAATTTCCCGTTGGAGTGGATGGCTTACAGAGTGTCCTGGATCTGCCACCTTAAATTGTATCCTCCCCTACGTTTTTCTTACTTGGGTCTCTACTATCACTACTACCAGTACACTGAGCATTAGGAATCTGTGACTTCCTTTAAAATGTTTTCTTTGGTGCTCTAAGCATAGCCAAGACATACTAATATATTTTAAAAGAACCAAAATCTATGGCAGAACAAAGCAAATATTTACAGAAAAAAACCGTAGTATTAAAACTAAGTGTACAAAATACTATTTGCTTGTCCTGTGGATCCCAGTAAGATTTACTGCACCCTAAATCCTCTCATCATTCATTTTCATTGATTCTACATATTTTTAACTAGACTACATGTTTTAGTTGTCAACTATGTTCCAGTGGCTATGCTGGACACGAAGAATATGCTAGTGAACAGAATAGATGTGTTTCTTGGCCTCTTGGAGCTTATAGTCTCTTAGAGTGGACTGATGGTGAAGTAGTTACAATAAAATCTGTTGAAAGTCATGACTTAGGCATTTTAAGATTCCACTAGTCTTTTGAGGGTATTCCTGAGGAAATGACTTTTAAATTATGACTGAACGAATAGGAGTTACTGGATAAAAGAAAGTGGTGAAATGTTTCAGGCATGCTAAAGAGCACATGTAAAGGTCACAGGAAAGAGAGAATTTAGCAGGTAGTGTCTAGTGCATTGTGGAAACTGAATTTCATTATGGAGTAGAAGGGAAAGAGTAGAGAGTGGTGAAAAGAACAGGTGGAGAGGTAAGTGAGTTCCAGAACATGGAAGACATTTTAAGCCATTTTTAGAGATTTAGGCTTTTATCTAAGAGTAAATGTTTGAAGAATTTGAAATCAAAGGTTGGAGAAACTTTGTACCTCTCCTGTATTCCTTCATTCCATTCTGCAGTTACTTGTCTTCTTATATTAATAGTCATGTGAAAGGTGTCATTTTACTTTTAGCTGCAGGAACTAGACAATTTGTCCCTTTTTCCGGACCAAGACAAAGATACATGCATTTTTCAGACACTCTGGGATCTTGTAATTTTATTTCCATTTCTGTTCTGTGGAGCCTGGCTTTTCCATAGCCAAATGACCTCTTTTTGGCTTAAGTAGTAGTTGTGTTCATCTCTGCAGTAGTCTGTGGAGACCTACTAGATTAAATATTTCACCTCAACAACAAGTGGGATATTCACTTTACAAAATATTATTCATTTCCATTTCACAATATAACATATAGAATTATGCCTGAATACAGTGTAATAATTCTTTATTTTTATTTTTGCAGAAAGTATAGCATACATATTGTAAAACGTACAAACTAAAGTGTACCACCTAGTTAATTTTTATATAGGTTTATGCTCATGTAACCACCATCCATAGCAAGATATAGAACAATGCCAATTCCCAAAAGGCTCCCTCCCAATCATAACTTCTGAAAGATAATCACTATTCTCTCATATCATCAGAAACTGTCTGTTCTTGAACTTCATATAAATGTTAAATATAAATAAATTTAAGTAAAATGTATATTTTCTTGTATTGGGCTTTTTTTCACTCAACATAAAGTCTCTATTGTTACAGGTAATAGTTTGTTCTATTTTGTTTCTGTGTAGTATTCTATATTTATTGGTTATCTTTCTACCAGTGCACACTGTGTAATACCTGTAGATTTGTAATAAAATCATATGGTAGAATAGTCTTTAAAGTTTGCTCTTATTCAAAATTTTCTTGACTCTTCATGATCCTTTATGTTTGCACATAAATTTTAGAATTACTTGTTAATTTCTACAAAAAATTTTGGGATTTAAATTTGGACTGCAGTATATCTATAGATCAACTTGGAAATAATTTACATCTCAAAAATATTATGACTTCCAATTCATCAGCACAGTATATCCTTTCATTTATTTGTATTAAAAATTATTTTAGTAATGGTTTGAAGGGCTTTTCCCCAATGTATGTGTAAAGAAATCCTGCACATTTTATAAATTTATTGTTTTTTAATACTTTATTTTCTATTTTTTGCCTATGTGTGGAAATATATTTTAATGTAAACCTCATATCGAGAAATCTTGCTAAATATACCTATTAATTATATAGTTTATTTTAGGCTTTAAAACTTTTTTTCAATTACAGAATCGATTGTATAATTTCCAGTTATGCTGTCAGTCTGTGAATTATAAATTTTATTTCTTATTTTCTATTATATGTACTCTCTTTAGTTAATAAAATTTACTTTTTAAAGCAGCTTTAGACTCACAGCAGAATTAAGTGGAAAGTACAGAGAGCTCTCATATATTTCTGACCTTACACACACAACTTCTCCTACTGTCAGTTCCCAAACCAGAGCAGTACACTTGTTAAATCGAACCTACATCATCATCCAAAGTCCATAGTTTACATTAGGATTCATCTTTGATATTGTACATACATTCTGTGGATTTAACAGATATGTAGTGACATCAATCCACCATTGTAATATCACACAGAATAATTTCATTGCCCTAAAAATCCTCTGTGCTCTGTCTATTCATCCCTCACCCCCCTCCCCCATAAGCCTTGGCAACCACTAATCTTACAGTTTCCATAGTTTTTCCTTTTCCAGAATGTCATAAAGTTGGAATCATACTGTACGTAGACTTTTCAGATTGGCTTCTTTCACTTAATAATATGCATTTAAGTTTCCTCCATGTCTTTTTATGGCTTTGGATCGCATTTCTTTTTATCGCCGATTAAAATTCCATTTTCTGGATATACCACAGTTTATTTATCCACTCACCTACTGAAGGACATCTTGGTTGCTTACACATTTTGGTAATTATGAATAAAGCTGTTATAAACATCCACGTTCAGGTTTTTGTGTAGATATAAGTTTTCAGTTCATTTCAGTAAATACCAAGGAGTGAAATTGCTGGGTCATATGTTTAGTTTTGTAGGAAACTACCAAATTGTCTTCCAAAAAGCTTTATCATTGTGCATTCACATGACAATGAATGAAAGTTCCTGTTGCTCCATTTCCTTTCTGGCATTTGGTGTCATCGCGTGTTTGGATTTTGGCCTTTTTTAAAAAAATTGAGATATAATTGACATAAAGCATTATATTAGTTTCAGATTACAACATAATGATTTGATATTTGTGTATATTGCGAAGTGATCACCACAGTAAGTCTAGTTAACATTCATCATTCTTAGTTACAAAATTTTTTTATGTGATGAAAACTTAATAACTTTCAAATATATGATACAGTATTATTAACTATAGTCATTATTCTGTGCATTACATCCTCAAGACTTAATGTATTTTATAACTGGAAGTTTGTACCTTTTGACTCCCTTTACTCATTTTGCCTACACCATACCCCCTGCCTCTGGCAACCACCAATCTGTTCTCTGTATATGTGCGCTCAATTTGTTTGTTTAATTTTTTTGTTTGTTTTTAAGATTCCACATATAAGTGAGATGATAGGGTTTCTTTCCTTCTCTGTCTGACTTATTTCACTTAGCCTAATGCCTTCGAGGTCCATCCATGTTGTTACAAATGGCAAGATTTCTTTTTTATGGCTGAATAATAGTCCATAATATGTACATATAGGTATATATTATGTGTATATATATACACATATATATTATATGTATATAATCTGTCTCACATTTTCTTTATTCATCCATCTATGGAATTGCTTTCATGTCTTGGCTCTTGAAAATAATGCTGCAATGAACATGGAGGTGTATTGGTTTTGGTCATTCTAGTAAGTGTGTAGTGGTATCTTATTGTGTGTTAATTTGCAATTTCCTAATAACATATGATGTTGAACATCTTTTCATATGCTTACTTGCCATCTGTATGTCTTTTCAGGCAAGGTATCTGTTTCCAGGTATTTTACCCATTTTTAAATCAGGCTGTTTATTTTCTTACTGTTGGGTTTTAAGAGTTCTTTGTATGTTTTGGGTAAAAGTCCTTTATTAGATAATTATTTTGCAAATGTTTTCTCCCAGTCTGTGGCTTGTCTTCTCATTCTCTTGACATTGTCTTTTGCAGAGCAAACGTTTTAAATTTTAATGAAGTCCAGTATGTCAATTATTTCTTTTAAGGATCGTGACTTTTGTGTTGTATCTAAAAAGTCATTGCTCTATTCAAGGTCATCTAGATTTTCTTCTATGTTATCTTCTAGGAGTTTATAGTTTTGCATTTTACATTTAGGTCAATAATTCATTTTGAGTTAAACCTTCAGGGTATAAGTTTTATGTCTGTCTAGATTCAGTTTTTTACATGTGATGTCCAGTTGCTCTAGCATGGTTTGTTGAAAGGATGTTGGGTATAGTGAAGTCAAAATTCACACAAGAAGATAAAACTTTGAATTGACCTATATTTATTAATAAAATCAAATAAAAATTAATAACCTTTTAAAGCACAAAACCCACATAGGTTCACTGATGAATTCTACCAAATCCAATATTGATTCATGATAAAAACTCATAGCAAACTTGGAGTAGAGGGGAACTTCCTCAACTTGATTTTTTTAAAAAACCCTACAAAAAGATGGAATATCCCTCCATTTAGTTCTTCTTTGATATTTCCCATCAGAGTTTTGTAGTTTTCTTCATACAGATTTTAAACAGATGTGTTAGATTTATACCTAAATATTTACTTTTTTGTGGTGCTAATGTGAATGCACTGTGTTTTTAATTTCAAATTCCACTTCTTCATTGCTTGCATCTAGGTCCAAAGCAATCTCAATCAAAGCCCAGGAGAACAGAATGTTTAATCTGCTACTGTTCAATGAAGTAGTCTATAGATGTCAACTATATCCAGAATGATAGAGCTGTTGAGTTCAGTTGTATCCTTACTGATTTTCTGCTGCTGGAACAGTCCATTTCTGATAGAGAGGCATTGAAGTCTCCAACTATAATAGTGAATTTATTTCTCCTTGCAGTGTCAGTTTTTGCCTCATGTATTTTGACACTCTGCTGTTAGGCACATACACATTAAGGATTATTATATCTTCTTAAAGTATTGGCTCCTTTATTATTGTGTAATGCCTCTCTTTATCTCTGATAATTTTCCTCCTCTGAAATCTGCTCTGTCTGAAAATAATATAGCTACTCCTGATTTCTTTTGCTTAGTGTTAGCATGATATATCTTTCTCCATCCCTTTACGTTTAATTTATATGTGTCTTTATATGTAAAGTGTGTTTCTTTTAGACAATATATTGTTGGGTCTTGTTTTTTCATCAGTTCTGACAATCTCTATCTTTTAATTAGCATATTTAGACCATTGACATGTAAGGTGATTATTGTATAGTTGGATTAATATTTACTGTATTTGGTACTGTTTTCTGTTTGTTATCCTTGTTCTTTTTTCTTATTTTTGTCTTCTACATTGTGGCTTAAATAGAGCATATTTTATGATCCCATTTGTTTCCTTTCTTAGAATATCAATTATACTCATTTTATAAAAGATTTTTTTCAGTATTTGTCCTAGAGTTTGCAATATACATTTATGACTAATCCAAGTCTACTTTCAAATAAAACTATGTTGCTTCATGGGTAGTGCAAGTACCTTATAATAACAAAATATTCCTAGTTCCTCCCTCCCATCCCTTGTATCATTGCTATCATTTCCCTTATACCTAAGCATAATATACTCTTATGTATGGATTTATCCACAAAGTATGCATGGCTGGCTCAACAGTTAAAAATCAATTAATGTAATCTGTCACATTTCACTTACACATAAGCATACATGTATACTTATGTATATATACACATACACATATAATCAAGTACATTGTTGCTATATTATTTTGTATAAACTTATCTGTTAGATCAATTAAGATAAGAAAAACAAAAGTTTCTATTTTACTTTCACTTATTCTCCAGTGCTCTTCCTTTCTTTATTTAGATCTTAGATTCTCACCTATATAGTTTCCTTCTCTCTGAATAACTTCTTTTAACATTTCTTGCAAGGCAGGTCTACTGGCAACATATTCCCTCAGGGTTGTTTTTTTTTTTTTTTGGTCTGAGAAAGTTTATCTTTCTCCCTCATTTTTGAAGGACAGTCTTGAAGGGTATAGAATTATAGTTTTTTTTTTTTAATTTCAACACTAAATATTTCACTCCACTCTCTTCTTTGTTGCATGGTTTCTGAGAAGTTGATGTAATTCTTATCTTTGCTTCTCTATATAGGTAAGTTGTTCTTTTCCTCTGGCTTCTTTCAAGAATTTTTCTTTATCATTGATCTTCTGGAGTTTGAATATTATATGCCTAGGCTTAGTTGTTTGTTGTTGTTTTTGTTTTGTTTTTGTTGTTTTTTTTTCATTTATTCTGTTTTATGTTCTTTGAATTTCCTGTATCTGTGGTTTGGTATCTGACATTATTTTGGGGAATTCTCAGTCATTATTGCTTCAAACAGTGCGTTTGTTCCTTTCTTCCTTTATTCTCTTTCTGGTGTTCCAATTACACATACGTTACACCTTATAGTTGTCCATAGGTCTTTTTTTTTTTTTTTTTTTTTGTAGTATGCGGGCCTATCAACGTTGTGGCCTCTCCTGTTGCGGAGCACAGGCTCCGGACGCCCAGGTTCAGCAGCCATGGCTCATGGGCCCAGCTGCTCTGCGGCATGTGGGATCTTCCCAGACTGGGGCATGAACCCGTGTCCCCTGCATCGGCAGGCAGACTCTCAACCACTGCGCCACCAGGGAAGCCCTGTCCATAGTTCTTGAATATTCTGTTCTAATTTTTTCCCAGTCTTTGCTTTTCAATTTTAGAAGTTTCTGTTGTCATATCCTCAAGCTCAGAGACTTTCCTCAGATTGTTCCCATCTACTAATGAGTACATCAAAAGCATTCATCATGTCTGTATCAGTGTTTTTGATCTCTAGCATTTCTTTTAGATTCTTTCTTAGAATTTCCATTTCTCTGAATACGTTATCTATCTGTTCTTGCATATTATCTATTTTTTCCATTAAATCCATTAGCATATTAATCACAGTTTTAAAAAATTCCTGGTCTGACAATTCCAACATTCCTGCCATATCTGACTCTGATTCTGGTGCTTATTCAATCTCTTCAAACTGTATTTTTTGCCTTTTAGTATACTTGGCAATTTTGTTGTTGTTGTTGTTGAAAGGAAGACATGATGTATGGGATAAAAAGAACTATGGTAAATAGGCCTTTAGTAAAGGTAACTAAAAGGTAAATAGGTAAATAACTAAAGGTAAATAGGCCTTTAACAATGAGGTAAAGGGGGAGAGAGGGAAAGCATTCCTTAGCCCTCAGTCTTTTGGTGACCCTGTGGCCCTGGATCATGAACTTCACTAGTGCTTCTCCTTCCTTCCCTCCCCCCTTAGGTGGGACACTTTGGCTGGAGGGGGCTGGAGTTGAGTATTTTCCTTCTCTCACATGGAAAGCTAGAGGAAGCTGGAGTTGAGTATTTCACTTTCCCAGGTAGGTTAGGTTCTGATAAACCCTACCATGTTAAGCTCTGGTAAAAATTGTTTCTCCTGAGTGTAGGCCTTGTTAAGAACAGAATGCTCTGGTATATTTCAAAATGTTTCCTTTTCCTCTTTCCCCACTGGAAGCACAAGGGGATCATTCTCCAATATTCACTGTGAAGACCTGGTAGAGCACCTGGAGGTAAAACTCATAAAAGTGTAGAATATAACTGGGTCTCCCTGGAATTTTTAAGTTTGAGTTGTCCACGGTGAGCCTTCACTAGTTTGTAAATTACAGTTTAAATTTTCCTGCCTTGGCACTGGTTGCCATAGAAGTTCCTGCTCATGAGTTTCTGCTCTTGTAATTTGTGAATCTCTGTATCCACCTGTCCTTCTCTCCAATACTTGGAGCATTGATTTGCTATGTGACCTCACTTCTCTGATGCATCCAAGAAGAGTTACTGATTTTTCAGTTTGTTCAGATTTTAAATTGTTGTTGTTAGAAGACAGTGACAATTTCCAAACTCCTTACATGCTGGACTGGAATCCAGAAGTCTGCTATATACGTTTGTTTCTTTTTCTTATCTTATCTCTCTACCTAGGATTACTAGGATGATATTGAATATAAGGGTAATAGGTATTTCTGTCTTATTCTTGAACTCAGAAGAAAGCATTCAGTGTTTCAGCATTAATAATGATGTTTGCTGTAGGTGTATGATCAAAATATGAAGTATTCTCTTGTTCCTAGCTTGCTGAGAGTTCTTTTTTTAAAAATCAGTAATGAGTATTGAATATTATAAAGTGATTTATCTGCATCTATGGTGATGATCATATGATTTTTCACCTTTTTCATATAAGGTACATCATATTGATTGGTCTTTGAATCTTTAAGCAATTTTGTGTTACTGGAATAATTCCCACTTGGTCCTTCTTATATATTCATGGATTAAATTTATTAATATTTTGTTGAGGATTTTTGCATCTATGTTTATGATAGAGATTGGTCTGTAGATTTCTTATAATGAACTTGTCAAGGTTTTGCTAGCTTTATAAAATGAATTGGGCAGTGTTTTTTCTTTCTCTATTCTCTGAAGAGTTTGTACAATATTGGTACAGTTTCTTCCTTGAATGGTCAGAAAAATTCACTAGTGCAGCAATCAGGGCCTAGAGCACCTCCATGGGAAGGCTTTTAATTATAAATTAAATGTCTTTAGTAGATAAAGAACTATTTTGGTTTTCTATTTTAATAAGTGTTTTTTAAAAGAAATGTTTCTTTTTTATCTAAACTTTCAAATTTATTAGCATAAAGTTCAATCCATTTTATTATTATAGTATCTATAGTAATATATAGTGGTGTCTCCTTTTTCATTACTAATGTTAATAATTTGTTTTCCCTGTTACTTGATCAGTCTTGCTAAAGGTTTATTAATTTCATTAATTTTTTCAAAGAATCATCTTTTAGTTTTATTTTGTTCTCTATTTTACTACAGTTGTCTATTTCATTGACTTATGCTTTCAGATATTTTTTCATCATCCCTGTCTGGGGGTTTATTTGGTGTACTTGTTCTAGATTAAGATGGAGCTTAGGTAATTTATTTTCAACCTTTCTGCTTTTGTAACATTTGCATTTTAAGTTTTAATAACTGCATTATCTGACATAAAAATTTTCAGATGTCAGATTTTCATTATAATTCAGCTCAAAATATTATGTAATATTCATTGTGATTAATTTTTTGTGCCATAGATTAGTTAACTGTGTTGTTTAAATCCTGATTTGGTGAGTTTCTAGTTATCTTCCTATTACCTGTTTCTATTTTGATTCCATTGTGGTCAGAAACTATACTCTCCATGATTTCAGTTTTTGAAATTTGCTTAGACTTGCTTTATCCCTCAACATGTGGTCTATTTGAGTAATTTCCATGTGCACTTGAACAGAATGTATGTTATACAGTTATTGGGGGGTAGAGTTTGATATATGTCAATTAGTTAATGTAAGTTGATCATATTGCTTATTCAGTATTTTTGTTGATTTTTCTCTTATTCTACTGAGGGACTTATGTTACAATCTCAACTATGATTGAGGATATGCCTAATTTTTTATGGAGATACGCTTTGGTTTATCTTATTGATTTTAGTAGTTTTAGGATTGTTAGAATGATCCTTTTATCATTATTCAATGTCCTTCCTTATCTCTATTGATATGACTTGCCTTAAAGTATATTTATCTGATATTAATATATCTATACCAGCTTTTTTTTTTTTTGGCTAGTGTTTGTATGATATACCCCTTTTTATCTATTTACTTTTAATCTTTTTGTGTCCTATATTTAATGTTTCTCTGTTATAAACAATCTAAAGCTGGGTTCTGATTTTCTTCCCACTTGGACTATCTTTTTAAAATTTGTCATATTTAGCCCATTTATATTAATATAATTCCTGATATTTCATTTTAAGTCTACCATTTTTAATGTATTTTCTGTTTTCCCTGTCCATCTAGTTTTTGTTTCTTTATTTCTCAGTTTTTGTCTTCTTTATTAATCATGTATTTTTTTATTATTTTATTTTTCCTTCTCTATGACCTTATTGATACACGGTCTTTTATGATTCTTTTAGTGGTTATCCAGCTTTCCATTTTGAACTGCTTGATTATACTGCTTTGCAGGGAGTAGTTAAGGGCTCAAAGCACTCATCAGCTACTGTGTATATCTTTGAAACTATGATAAGCATGCTACATTGAGATAGAATTTAAGAGAGTTCTCTTTGTGTTCACGTCAGCAGAGTGGGCTCTGGGACACCTGTGTTTTAGGTTTGTGTCACAAAATATGATCTTAAATAAATCACTTTCCTTATGTAGTCTTCAGTTTCTCTGTTTATAACATAGGGGTGTTGAGCAGTAAATTTTCCAGTAAGCTTTTTTAGCTTTGATATTCTCTTATTCTAAAAGAGAGATGTCATAGCTTGCTATTATGCCTTATAAAAGACCCTCTTTTGTCTTTAGTAGAAGATGGTATTTAAGGTGAGAGTTTCAGCCATTTTGACCAGCCAGAAGAAGCTAGAAGGGTAGAGAGCAATTTCTTCCTACCCAACAGCTGGGATGAGAATGGGATGCAACTTTACTGGCTGAGCACTACTTGTCCCAAAGCTGTTGCAGTAAGAGTTGCTGGGACACCTGACAGAAGCCAGCAGAGGTGAGAATTCCTACCACATCAGTCAGTCCCCTGGGTCTCTGCCTGCAGGGTCTGTTGGAAACAAGAGTGCCATGTGGCTGACAGGGTCTTGGTGCTTCAGCTGGCATCAGACCTGAGCCTCCGAGGTGAGAGAGCCAAGTTCAGGACATGGACCACGAGAGACCTCCCAGCCCCACATAATATCAATCGGTGAGAGCTCTCCCGGATATCTCCATTTCAACACTAAGACCCAGCTCCACTTAAGGACCAGTAAGCTCCAGTGCTGGACACCCCATGCCAAACAACTAGAAAGACAGGAACACAACCCCACCCATTAGCAGAGAGGCTGCTTAAACTCATAATAAGTTCACAGACACTCCAAAACACACCACCGGATATGTTCCTGCCCACCAGAAAGACAAGATCCAGCCTCATCCACCAGAACACAGGCACCAGTACCCTCAACCAGGAAGCCTACACAACCCACTGAACCAACCTTACCCACTGGGGGCAGACACCAAAAACAATGGGAACTACAAACCTGCAGCCTGTGAAAAGGAGACCCCAAACAGTAAGTTAAGCAAAATGAGAAGACAGAGAAGTATGCAGGAGATGAAAGAGGAAGGTAAAAACCCACCAGCCCAAACAAATGAAGAGGAAATAGGCAGTCTACCTGAAAAAGAATTCAGAGTAATGACAGTAAAGATGATCCAAAATCTTGAAAACAGAGTGGAGAAAATACAAGGAACTTTTAACAAGAATGTAGAAGAACTAAAGAGCAAACAAACGATGAACAACACAATAAATGAAATTAAAACTTCTCTAGAAGGAATCAATAGCAGAATAACTGAGGCAGAAGAATGGATAAGTGACCTGGAAGATAAAATAGTGGAAATAACTGCTGCAGAGCAGAATAAAGAAAAAAGAATAAAAAGTATTGAGGACAGTCTCAGAGACAACATTAAACACACCAACATTTGAATTATAGAGGTCACAGAAGAAGAAGAAAAAAAGAAAGGTTCTGACAAAATATTTGAAGAGATTATAGTTGAAAACTTCCCTTACATGGGAAAAGAAATAGTCAATCAAGTCCAGGAGGCGCAGAGAATCCCATACAGGATAAATCCAAGGAGAAACATGCCAAGACACATATTAATCAAACTATCAAAAATTAAATATACAGAGAAAAAATATTAAAAGCAGCAAAGGAAAAGCAACAAATAACAAACATACAAGGGAATCCCCATAATGTTAACAGCTGATCTTTCAGCAGAAACACTGCAAGCCAGAAGGGAGTGGCAGGACACATTTAAAGTGATGAAAGGGAAAACCTACAACCAAGATTGCTCTACCTAGCAAGGATCTCATTCAGATTTGAAGGAGAAATCAAAAGCTTTAGAGACAAGCAAAAGTTAAGAGAATTCAACACCAACAAACGAGCTGTACAACAAATACTAAAGGAACTTCTCTAGGTAGGAAACACAAGAGAAGGAAAAGAGCTACAAAAACAAACCCAAAACAATTAAGAAAATGGTAATAAGAACATACATATTGATAAGTACCTTAAATGTAAATGGATTAAATACTCCATCCCAAAGACATACTGGCTGAATGGATACAAAAACGACCTGTATACATGCTGTCTACAAGAGACCCACTTCGGACATAGGGACACATACAGACTGACAGTGAGGGGACAAAATAGACTTTAAAATAAAGACTATTACAAGAGACAAAGAAGGACACTACATAATGATCAAGGGATCAATCCAAGAAGAAGATATAACAATTGTAAATATTTATGCACCCAACATAGGAGCACCTCAATACCTAAGGCAAATGCTAACAGCCATAAAAGGGGAAATCAAAAGTAACACAATAATATAGTAGGGGACTTTAACACCCCACTTTCACCAAAGGACAGATCACCAAAATGAAAATAAATAAGGAAACAGAAGCTTTAAATGACACAGTAGACAAGATGAACTTAATTGATATTTATAGGACATTCCATCCAGAAACAACAGAATACGCTTTCTTATCAAGTGCTCATGGAATATTCTCCAGGATAGATCATATCTTGGGTCACAAATCAAGCCTCAGTAAATTTAAGAGAATTAAAATCATATCAAGTATCTTTTCTGACCACAACGGTATGAGACTAGATATCAATTACAGGAAAAAAACTGTAAAAAAAATGCAAACACATGGAGGCTAAACAATCGCTACTAAATAACCAAGAGATCACTGAAGTAATAAAAGAGGAAATTAAAAAACAGCTAGAAACAAATGACAATGAAAACATGACAACCCAAAACCTATGGGATGCAGCAAAAGCAGTTCTAAGAGGGAAGTTTATAGCAATTCAATCCTACCTCAAGAAATAAGAAACATCTCAAATAAACAACCTAACCTTACACCTAAAGCAATTAGAGAAAGAAGAACAAAAACATCCCAAAGTTAGCAGAAGGAAAGAAATCATAAAGATCAGATCAGAAATAAATGAAAAGGAAATAAAGGAAACAATAGCAAAGATCAATAAAACTAAAAGCTGGTTCTTTGAGAAGATAAACAAAATTGATAAACCATTAGCCAGACTCATCAAGAAAAAAAGGGAGAAGACTCAAATCAATAGAATTAGAAATGAAAAAGAAGTAACAACTGACATTGCAGAAATACAAAAGATCATGAGAGATTACTATAAGCAACTATGTGCCAATAAAATGGACAAACTGGAAGAAATGGACAAGTTCTTAGAAAAGCACAACCTTCCAAGGCTGAACCAGGAAGAAATAGAAAATATGAACAGACCAATCACAAGTACTGAAATTGAGACTGTGATTAAAAATCGTCCAACAAACCAAAGCCCAGGACCAGATGGCTTCACAGGCGAATTCTATGAAACATTTAGTGAAGAGCTAACACCTATCCTTCTCAAACCCTTCCAAAATATAGTAGAGGGAGGAACACTCCCAAAGTCATTCTACAAGGCCACCATCACCCTGATACCAAAACCAGACAAAGATGTCACAAAGAAAGAAAACTACAGGCCAATATCACTGATGAACATAGATGCAAAAATTCTCAACAAAATACTAGCAAACAGAATCCAACAACACATTAAAAGGATCATACACCATGATCAAGTGGGGTTTATCCCAGGAATGCAAGGATTCTTCAATATATGCAAATCAATCAATATGATACACCATATTAACAAATTGAAGGGGAAAAACCATATGATCATCTCAATAGATGCAGAAAAAGCTTCTGACAAATTCAACACCTATTTATGATAAAAACTCTCCAGAAAGTGGGCATAGAGGGAACCTACCTCAACATAATAAAGGCCATATATGACAAACCCACAGCCAACATCATTCTCAACGGTGAAAAACTGAAACCATTTCCTATAAGATCAGGAACAAAACAAGGTTGCCCACTCTCACCACTATTATTCAACATAGTTTTGGAGGTTTTAGCCACAGCAATCAGAGAAGAAAGAGAAATAAAAGGAATCCAAACTGGAAAAGAAGAAGTACAGCTGTCACTATTTGCAGATGACATGATACTATACATAGAGAATCCTAAAGATGCTACCAGAAAACTACTAGAGCTAATCAATGAATCTGGCAAAGTAGCAGGATACAAAATTAATGCACAGGAATCTCTTGCATTCCTATACACTAACGCCGAAAGATCCGAAAGAGAAATTAGGGAAACACATTGACCATTGCAACAAAAAGAATAAAATACCTAGGAATAAACCTAGCTAAGGAGACAAAAGGCCTGTATGCAGAAAACTATAAGACACTGATGAAAGAAATTAAAGACAATAGAAACAGATGGAGAGATATACCATGTTCTTGCATTGGAAGAATCAACAATGTGAAAATGACTATACTACCCAAAGCAATCTACAAATTCCATGCAGTACCTATCAAACTACCAATGGCACTTTTCACAGAACTAGATCAAAAGATTTCACAATTTGTATGGAAACACAAAAGACCCCAAATAGCCAAAGCAATCTTGAGAAAGAAAAACCAAACTGGAGATACTGGCAGAAAAACAGAAATACAGATCAATGGAACAGGATAGAAAGACCAGAGATAAACCCACACACCTATTGTCACGTTATCTTTGATAAAGAAGGCAAGAATATGCAATGGAGAAAAGACAGCCTCTTCAATAAGTGGTGCTGGGAAAACTGGACAGGTACATGTAAAAGAATGAAATTTGAACACTTCCTAACACCATACACAAAAATAAACTCAGAATGGATTAAAGACCTAAATATAAGGTCAGACACTATAAGACTCTTAGAGGAAAACATAGGCAGAACACTCTATGACCTAAATCACAGCAAGATCCTTTTTGACCCACCTCCTAGAGAAATGGAAATAAAAACAAAAATAAACAAATGGGACCTAATGAAACTTAAAAGCTTTTGCACAGCAAAGGAAACCATAAACAAGATGAAAAGACAACCCTCAGAATGGGAGAAAATATTTGCAAATGAAGCAACTGACAAGGGATTAATCTCCAAAATATACAAACAGCTCATGCAGCTCAATATCAAAAAAAACCCACAGAAGCCAATCAAAAAATGGGCGGAAGACCTGAATAGGCATTTCTCCAAAGAAGACATACAGATTGCCAAGAAACACATAAAAGGATGCTCAACGTCACTAATCATTAGAGAAATGCAAATCAAAACTACAATGAGGTATCACCTCACACCAGTCAGAATGGCCATCATCAAAAAATCTACAAACAGTAAATGCTGGAGAGGGTGTGGAGAAAAGGGAACCCTCTTGCTCTGTTGGTAGGAAGGTAAATTGATACAGTCACTATGGAAAACAGTATAGAGGTTCCTTAAACAACTAAAAATAGAACTACCGTATGACCCAGCAATCCCCCTAGTGGGCATATACCCTGAGAAAACCATAATTCAAAAAGAGATATGCACCCCAATGTCCATTTCAGCACTATTTACAATAGCCAGGACATGGAAGCAACCTAAATGTCCATCGACAGATGAATGGATAAAGAAGATGTGGCACGTATATACAATGGAATATTACTCAGCCATAGAAAGAAACAAAATTGAGTTATTTGTAGTGAGGTGGATGGACCTAGAATGTGTCATACAGAGTGAAGTAAGTCAGAAAGAGTAGAACAAATACTGTATGCTAACACATATATATGGAACCTAAAAAATAAATGTTTTTGATGAACCTGGGGGCAGGACAGGGATAAAGACACAGATGTAGTGAATGGACTTGAGGACACCGTGAGGGGGAAGGGTAAGGTGGGACAATGTGAGAGAGTGGCATTTACATATATACACTACCAAATATAAAATAGATAGCTAGTGGGAAGCAGCTGCTTAGCACAAGGAGATCAGCTCGGTGCTTTTTGACCACCTAGAGGGGTGGGATGGGGGGGTGGGAGAGAGGCGCAAGAGGGAGGGGATATGGGGGCATATGTATACCTATAGCTGATTCACTTTGTTATACAGCAGAAGCTAACACAACATTGTAAAGCAATTATACTCCAATAATGATGTTAAAAAAAACCTGACATTCAAAATCCTTTATGAAGATTATTTGCCCCATGCCCCTATAAAAAGCCAAAATATTAATATGAAATTAATGGAAAAACCCCTAAACTATCTTAAAAAAGGAACTGGTAGGGAATGATTTTCTGTGATAACATTATTTTGAAAAGTATATTGTAGTTCTGCTTCTGCCATAAATGTGTAAGTGGTAGTAGACTCAATCTACTAATATAAACAAGAGATCTTGATCAGCTATATGTGGCAACTGTTTTAAGAAGTTAGAAAGCAGGAAGCAAGAGACTATAATCTATGAGTGAAGAAAAACAAACTGAGCCCTAATTATCCTGGCTTTCTACCTGGTGGCATTTAGCAGACCCTGATGCAAGGAGAACCAACCCAAGTACTATAAGGCAACCTCACTGACCTGAACAATCAGGGGTCAGAGTTTGGGGAAACTGTAGTGGCTCTAATTTGCAGGGGGGATGCTGAGAGTGAAGAAAGCTGTACAGAGAAAGAACTCCACAAGTCTTGTCAGGAGTCCTCTTGAGTTTTTGCTGAATACTAATACTATTGGGTTGGCCAAAAAGTTCTTTTGGGTTTTTCCGTAAGCTCTTATGGAAACCCTGAATGAACTTTTTGGCCAACTCAATACATGAATAGCGTATGACTACAAGAAGCTTGGCAAAGAACAACTACCTGGAAGAGAAAAACTAGTAAACTGCAAAACTATCATGGTTCATACATTATAGGGATACATTTAAGTTTCAACTTTCTCCAGTGCAATGTCTTCATTAAACACCCAGGGCATTCAGTGGAGACCCAGAAAAGCTGTATCTTTGGAATAAGGATAAATTAGCCCCAGAGTAAATGGTACTCTATCCCTACCATAACAAAGCTTAAAAAGAAACCTCAAAATGATCAGATGATCTGTGAGTAAATGAATACCCACCAGAAGAAAATTCATACTATTTAAAGAAAAAGAACAAATTCCAAACACTCAGCAATATAATATACTTGTCCAATATACAATAAAATACTAGACATATGAAGAAGCAAAAATCAGTCAATAGAAAGAGACTAAGAAATTACACAGATAATATCAGAATTAACAGTTAATGACTTTAAAATTACCATATAGATATACTCAAGGATTGAAGGAAAATATGAACATATTGAAGAGAGAAATGGAAACAATAAAATAAAAAATTTAGAAGTCCAAGAAGTAAAAAATACAATATCTGAAAATTTAAAAAAATACTTGAAGAATTTAAATGCAAATAATTAGCCGTACATTAAAAGATTAGTTAAACTAAAGACAGGGTAATAGAAACCATCCAGACTGGAGCACAGAGAGAAAAAAGGCAGGGAAAAAAAAAAAACAAAACAGAGCCTCATAGCTTTTAAGAACTAATGATGTATCATGTGCAATTAGAGTACCTAGAGGGGATAGACCAGATTTATATATATGTATATATATATATATATATATATATATATATATATATATATGAAGACAAAATGGCTGAAAAAATTCCAGATTTGTCAAAAATATAAATCTCTAGGTCCAAGCAGGATAAACACAAAGAAAAATGTATATCAAAGGACACCAAAATAAAATTGGTGGAAACTAATGAAAAGAGAATCTTAAAAGTGGCCAAAGATACACTGTTTATAGTGGGACAAAGATAGAAATTATCCCTGACTTCACATCAGAAAAAATACAAGTCAGAGACATTGCAATGGCATCTTTTGGAGTCCTAAAAGAAAAAAAATAACCTTGAATTCTATATTTATTAAAAATATTCTTCACCTGAATATTCACCTGAATTTCACCTGAAGGTGAAATACAGACATTTCAGACAAACAAAGTTTGGAGAATTTACTGCCAGCAAGTTTTCTCTATGGAAAATTTTAATGAAATTTTGTCAGGCTAAAGGAAAATAATTCTAGATGAAAACTTAGGTTTTTAAAAAGAAATGAAGAGTACTGAAAACAGTAAATCTGAAGGCATTTTCTAATAGTTTCTAATAATTTAGCTATAATTTGCTCTATAGCAAAAACAGTAACAATGTATTATGGAGTTTAAAACATCTAAAAGTAGTATGTATGACAACAATAGCACAAAAGATGGAGCATTTTTAAGTTTCTTACATTGTATCTGAAATGGTATATTACTTGATGATAGACTGTTGTAAGTTAAAGATACATGTTATAAATTCTTGACCAACCAATAAGATAATGAAACAAAGAGGTATAACTGATAAACCAATAGAGGAGATAAATTAACTCTAAAAAGTTAAATTAATTAAAGGACAAGGAAATAGGATAAAAGGAATAAAGTACAGATGAAAAATATAGAAAAAATAGCAAAATGGTAGACTTAAACTCTATTAACAATAATTACATTAAATGTAAATGGACTAATTGTACTAACTTTGAAAGGTAGAGATCATCAAATTGGATGAAAAAACAAGAATCAATTAATATACTGACTACAAGAAACACAGTAAATATAAAGATGTAGATAGGTTTGAAGTAAAAGGATGGGTGAAGATACACCATGCAAACACTAATGATAAGAAAGCTGAAGTGGTTATGTTAATATAAAAGTAGACTGCAGAAAAAGGAATATTACCAGAGATCAAAAAGATATTTCATAAAGATTAAAGAGCTAGGTCATCAAGAAGACATAACATTTCTAAATGTATATGCATCTAAAAACAGAGGCTCAAAATACATGAAGCAAAAGTTGACAGACTGAAAGAAAAAAAAGACAAGTCTCCCATCTAATTATTGTTGGAGATTTCAATACTCCTCTTTCAGAATCTGAAAAAAAAAAAGACAGAAAATCCATAAGAATATAGAAGACCTGAACAACATTATCCATCAGTTTGACCTAATTGACACTGATAGAGTACTACACTCAAAATTGTAGAATAGTTATTCTTTTCAAGTGTGTATACAAATCTCACTAGATAAAGCATATGCTAGGCCATAAAACAAGTCTCAATAAACATAAAAGGACTGAAATTATGTAAAGTATATTCCTTGTTCTCAATGGAAATAAATTACAAATAGATAACAAAAGGAAAATTTTAAAAATCCCAAATGTTTGGCAACTAAACCACATACATATAACTAAACCATATAACAAAGAAAAAGAACAAGGAAAATTGTAAAATATATTAAACTGAATGACAATGAAAACATAACCTAACAAAATATGTGGGATGAAATTAAAACAGTACTTTGAGGGAAATTCATAGCTTTCAATATTTATATTAAAAGTAATAAAGGATGAAAGTGACCTGTAGATTCAAGGCAAATCCAACAAAATCCAAGGTGTTTTTTTGGGGGGAGGCGGGCAAGCTGATTCTAAAATTCAAATGGAAATGCAAAGGACCAAGGATAGCCAAAACAAATTTGAATAGAAGAACAAACATGGAGGACTAATTCTATGTGATTGCAAGACTTACTATAAAGCTCAGTAATCAAAACAGTTTGGTATTGGTATAAGGATAATGAATTGATCAGTAAAACAGAACAGAGGATCCAGAAATAGACCTATGCACATGAAATAACAGAATGGATCACAGATCTAAATATAAACTAAAATATAAAGCTTCTAGAAGAAAATATAGAATACTTTGTGATCTTGGTGTAGGTAAAGATTTCTTAGATAAAAACACTAATCATAAAGAAAAAACCTTGATAATTGGGTAATATCAAATTAAGAGACAATGGATCCTCAAAAGATACATTGTGAAAATAAAGAGGCATACTGCAGACTAGGTAAAAATATTCACAATGCATATAAATATATAAAAGATATGTATCTGTTTATATTCATAAATAACTTATGTATATGTAATATATAATAAATTATATATATTATATAAATATATAATTGTATAAATATGTAATTTATAAAGCATATATAAATATAAATAACTTAAAACTCACTAAAAAAAGACAAATGATTAAACATAAAAATGGGTAAAATATTTGAACACTTCACAAAAGTAGATATACACACGGTCAATAAGCACATGAAAGTATATTTTATTCTTCAGTCATTGAGGAAATGTAAATGTAAGTTAAAACCACACTGAGATACCACTATACACTCACTAGAATGACTAAAATTAAAGTAGTAATGCTAAGAAGTGTTAATGAGGGTATAAAGCAACTAGACCCTCTTATGCATTGTTGGTGGAAGTGTAAAATGATGCAGCCCCTTTGGAAAACTTTTTGGCAGTTTCTTATAAAGTCAGGCCTATAATGACCCCATGTTTAGAAGAAATTCCATTTTTAAAGGGAAAAAAGAGATGTATATTTATAAAAAGACTTATGAATGGATTTTCATAATAGCCCCAAAGTGGGAGAAACCCACGTGTCTAAAAATAGATGAATGGATAAACAATTTGTGGTGTATTTACCCATTAACAAAAAGGACCAAAGTACTAATACATGCTGCAACATGATTGAGTCTCGAAAATTTTATGCTATTTGGAAGGATTCATATCCAAAAAGTACGTACTGTATACTTTCATTTTTATAAGATTCAAGAGTAGGCAAAATTATTCTATAGCAATAGAAGTCAGATCGGTGGTTGCCTGGGTTAGGATTATGGATAAATGACTGAAAGGGAGCATACAATAACTTTTTGGAAATGTTCTATATTTTCTTTGTGGTGGCAGCTACATGAATGTGTAATTTGACAAAATTGATCACATACACATTTAAGATGGGTGCATTTATTATATGATATATATTAAATTATTTATCAATATAGTTAATAAAAAAGTAGTTCTGTCACTCCTTAACACACACAAAGTGATCTTCTTTAGTATATTAAAGAATTTGTTTTAGTACTTACTATGTGCAGAGCTTAAGTAATATGGAAGAACACAAAGGAATGGAAACATTCCCTGACCATCAAGGAACTTAATATTTAGTTAGGTAATATAGTATGAACTTGACCATATATCTAGTCATATGGTGGTAAAATTGACAAATAATAGCAGTGGTAGACGTAGAAGAAAGAGTTATGAAATTGAGTTAATGAGTTGATACATGAAAAAAATGTAAAAAATACAGTGCCTGAGAGATAATATGTAATCAGCAAGTCCTACTTTGCTTTTCAGAGGATGAGAATTTATGCTTCAAGTGGTAAATCAAGGCATAATTGAGGAGGTGGTATTTAATGCAGGCAGCACAGAATAGGAAGGTTTTTCATAAGCATTAAGAAGTGGGGAGACATTAGTATCAGGAGGATGTCACGATCAAAGGTGTGGAAGTGAAAAAACACAAGACATGTACAGAAGAGGTAGGTATGTTTGGTGAATTCATTTGAACAGAATGAAGAGTTTCAGGTAGCAAAAATAATAGGAAATGAATCACTAGGGCCAGATTATGGAGGACCCTTAAAACCAACTTGAGTATAACCTTAGCTTAAATTGATATCTTATGGATTGCCAATACATAAATAAAACATATAAGAAAGGATATTTTATCAGTAAAAACTTTTTTTTTTTTTTTTTTTGCGGTACGCGGGCCTCTCACTGTTGTGGCCTCTTCCGTTGTGGAGCACAGGCTCCGGACGCTCAGGCTCAGCGGCCACGGCTCACGGGACCAGCCGCTCCGCGGCATGTGGGACCTTCCCGGACCGGGGCACAAACCTGGTGCCGTGCATCGGCAGGCTGACTCTCAACCACTGCGCCACCAGGGAAGCCCACAACTTATTTTTTAATTTTATTTTATAATTTTAAATATAAAGTCAACTGACCAGAACAATGAAGCTGTTTTGAAGAACACGAAACTGAAATCGGGGCTTGTTGATCTTAGATGGGAGTTGTTATTGTTTTTAATGACCTTAAGCTTCTAACTTATTTCTGCTGTATTTTCTTTTGGTTGCATCATGTTCAGAAAATCCTAATTCAGATAGCTGAATCATTGTAAATATCAGTCCTATAGTATTTTACCTTAACATTGTTTCATATCTTTCAATATAGCAAGAGGCTTATTTCAAGGTTTGCATAATAAGTCTTTTACTCTGGTAGTACAAGTTAATGCATTGGTGATTTTCAGTGTGTTAAACTTTGGAACATAACACACTTGAATGTGTATGACAGTTTTTGTTACAGTTTTCTTGTTGTTTAGGTTTTTTTGGTAAGTTACAACTGGCAGAAACCCAACTCAAATAGTGTAAGCAAAAACAGGAATATATTGGCTTACATTATCAAGAATCCCAGGAGAAGAATTTGGCTTTAGCTCTTTGGGGATGTAAGTATGCTAACATGATGTAAAGATTGTTTTGTCCCCTCTATCTTTTCCTATCTGCTCCTCTCTACTTTTCTTAGTATTTTTGGCTTCATTCATTCTTATTGCATACAGATTCTCTCCATGTGCCAGGGAGAATGGCCATGACGATTGATCCCAGGCCCACATGCTTATAGCTTTCAATTTGAACATAAGAGAGCCTTTCCAGATAGTTCCAGGAGAGAATTCTGACTGGGTCAAATTTCTCTGTGTGGCTGGGAGGAGCAGTAGGAAGCAGACGGCAAAGCCCTGTGATTGACAACTCCATCAGGACAATAGTGGCATTCAGCAGTATTTCCCCAAAGAAATCAAAAGAAGGAGTATAGGACACAGTGGGCACACAAAAATTATTGTTTCCACAGTTCTATAAAGTTTTTAAAAAGCAGTTAAATATGTATTTGAAAGAGTAAAAATGAAGTCAAACATTTGTAGAACCCAAAGAGCAGTGTTCCATGTCATATGGTTTGAATACCTTAGCCTTTGGCAATGGAGCAGCAGAAAATAGTGTCAGGCTGCACACTTACTTCTTGTACATGAAATAAAATATAATTTGGAAGGAATTACTTTTTGAGTTCAAGAGTATTTTTAAGCAGCATCTTAGCTATTCCTCAGTGGATGACTTCAGGAAAAGAAAGCTCTTAGTTTAAAAAAGATAAGGCATTATAGAAAATGAAATATGGAGGAACAAGAAGACTAGAGTAATGGAGTATGTATGGGAGAATTGGCTGTTGAACGCTATTTACTTTCACTGCAATACCTCGAATTTTTAGCACCCTTCTCCAGTGAAGAACTAGAGTGCTTCACTTCATATCTGAAGCAATTAATAATAGATGTAATTATTCATTTTCTATTATTGAATGCTGCATTGTAGAGACTAAAACTGATGTGAAATTTAAATAGTCATTTCAGTAAAACCAGCACTGAACTCGAGTCAGGGCTCTGTCACCAACTGTTTGGCCTTGAGCAAGGCAAGTGACTTCCTTATCTTGACTCTGCTTCCTCATTTCTGAAATGGGGTTTTGGTCTTAGTGATCATTGAAGTCTCAGCTACAGCAAGAGGCTGTGAGCCTCTGATTTACCTGCTGGATATTTCCCTCTTTTTCTATATTGGCATTGGTAGCAGTTGTATTTTGATAGATATGGGAGAGGAATTTGGTTTTGAATGATCCTTCTGATATTGTTTTAGGTGCTAAGCAGCTTTGGAAAGCAGATAAAAGAGATACCTCTTACCTGCACATATAGAACAATGTGACTTCCATGAATATATGTTAAGTGCCAATTTTAAGGGGTCCCTATAAAAAATTATCAGACTTTGGTAGATCAAACAGTGCAAAGAGAGAATATTGCACCCTGTGTGATGATGTCTATATGTGTATTTCCTGCAGCTTTCAAATGTGGGGTTTTCTCTCCCTCATGAACATGTCAAAATCTTGCATCTAACAGTTCTAATGACATTTTCAATAGCTCCCATTGACACACACACACAGAGACACTCACAGTATATTATCTAGTAAAGTGGTTGTGGAATTAACATTTTTCCTGGAAGGAATATATCTGATTTAATGACCAAATCGTTTTAAAGCAGCACAACAGAATTTCACAGGAACTAAATTTATTTCTTCACACCGATCATGCGTGTTTTACTGAAGCATTGAGTCATTAGCATGTTTATAATGGTTCTAATTTAGCACAACATTTTCTGAATTTTATCCTTGAGTCACTTACAAATTGTTCATATTGAATAAACAAAGGAAACAGATTGCATTTTATACTTAGTAATTTATCTGAAAGAAGAGGGGAGGGTTAATTGTTTGAAAGTTTTGGTCTGTTTGGGGAAGTGAGCCTGCTTTTTCATTGCTAGGCATAAATGCCATTTCTCATCTTTTTGGGGATGGGGGGAGGCTATGGAGGAGTAAAATGAAAAATTAAGACCAGGACAAGTTTGGCCACTCCCAGAGGGGAGTGTGGAGCAAAAGGGGAGCTGGCACGAGATTATCCAAAACAGTTGGTGCATTCCTTAATGATCAAGTGCTTGAGAAGTCCAGCTCTTCCTGGCAGAGCATCTGTGTTGATGTTTATATCATTGCCCTGCTGTATGGGAAAGGCATGCTTTCTCTTGCTGCTTGGCTAAAAATAGGATGGAATATAGCATTGTATGAGATATTTTAAGAAAGCAAAAACATTTAAGAGGTTAAAGGTTTGGCTTTTGGATCAAAAAAGATCAGTGATATAACCCGTGGTGTTCCTTGAAGACTGAATTTTATCTAGAGTTTGTCAGTGATTCGAACTCTTGGTTAGGCAAGTTATTCTAGGTTCATTTGGTGCGGTCTGAAAAACCCACTCTACTGTCTTTTCTGTCAGCTTCCCAGCATGAAGAGCAGGATTGAAAACAGCCTCTATTTATACCGCCTTGTTCGTATTTGGAAAATCAGTTGTTTCATTGGAGAGAGGGAGAGAGAGAGAGAATGAGAGCATGAGCAGTCGTCAGGGAGTGTGCTTTGTACGTTATAGTGACTTCAAAATAAAACTGGCACATTTATGTGTCTAATTATTTTTAGTGAGCTTGGAGGGTTTTAATTAAAATTTAAGAGTGCTCTTCAAGCTCTCCAAGCTCCAATTTTATCCCACTGTATTGTGGAGCACTCGTCACTGTGGAAAAATGTACAGTAACTGGCATGTGCATCTCTGTTTCCTAATGAAAAACGTGAGATTGATGATCAGCAGGGATATAAATATATATTGTCAGAATTAGTTGTAAACCAAGGTCAAGGATACTTTTAATAAGTTATCGTTGTTTGGATACATAAAAAATTTATTGCTTTTGAAATTTATGATTCCTGTGGTAAAAATAAAAGGGATTGTTTTAATATTTTCTTAAAAGAGTTAATAAAGCAGTAGGATGTGTATACAGGGGGAGCAGTCATTGTTGTTTCTCACTGAGGTATTTTAAAGTTATTTTCTATGCCATGTTTCTAATGTTTCAGCATTTCTAACTTTATCACTTTGAGGTAAAGTGAATAATGATAAGTGTTTACTCACAGGTAAATTGTTTTAAAGTACGATAAAAAATTTTTCCCATTATCCTTTCCCATTCCCCCATGGTTTAATTTTAATGATGATTTCTTTATTTGCTCTCTTTGACCCTTTATTTTGCTCAGAATAGTAGTTAACACTGCTGCAGCTTTGTTTAACTAGGAATAATTTTAAATTGTTCCTAAAATATCGTCATATAGATTAGGAAATAAATATCTCACATACTCTCACTTCAAATTTCCCTTGTACTGTAAAATTAATTATTAGCACGATAAAGCATTCCTGACTTACCTGGCCTGAAACCTAGGTATTTAGGAAGCAGAAACATTGCTTTGCAATCCATTATGATATCTTTCCTTTTTTCCTTAGAAAAAGGTTATTGAAATAGAAAAACTTAAATTTGCAAAGGAAAAGGAAAAACAAAAACTATGCAACTGAGAAATTAATTTATAACATATCAGAACCCTTTACATCCTTGATTAAAAATAAGCAAAAATTGAAGTGCAACTCGATTTTTGACAGTCCTGTTTTTTCACACTACTTATAAAAATCAGACAAGATAAATATAATAAACTCATATTTCATTGAATATGTATTGGCTTATGGACACTAATTCTTTCAAAGTAAGGAATTAATTTTGGCATTTTCCACTTTTATACTGAAGTGTTATGGCTTACATTCATTTTTAATATGTACATATTACTGTGACACATACTATAATATTGTGATACTATAATTTCCAAAAGGTATGTAGTTTCTCTCCTGTTTAGCTGAAAACAACTCAGTCAAAATACTAAAATTTGAGTAGTCAAACTCAGATAATAAAATACACTGTATATTTTTTCATTGTTTTGAGGACTGTGGCACTACCATAACTATATTAGATGTTTCAAGTCAATCATGTAAAACATATTTATCTGTGTAGAGTTATCCAAGAATATCCGGGTGATGTTTAGTTCTTTTTTTTTTTTTCCATTTGGAATCCCACATAAGTACTGAATTGAAACATGGGCTTACTCTTTGCGTGGACATAAGGCAAACTGGACTTCTTTACTTATCTTGACCTCTTTGATTTTTGCATTTGTGCATGATCAGAAAGGGGCAAAGTCTGATATGATGAATTGCCTCTGTAAAGCTAGTGTCCTGTTAATGTAGTTGACGTATGTGGCACAGGAGGATGAATACCGTTAATTTTTACCCTTACCTGGATATTGTTTTGAGTGGGAAATTTGAAAGTATAAATTTTATTTTTAACTTTATCTAGCATATATGTCCTCATTTCAAGTCAGAAACGTCTTGGTAGAGGCAGTAGTATCCTCTGCATATGTAGCATTTAGTACATCTTCTGGTACTGCGTCTTCTGGTCTTTTTCCCTCACCTTACTTGTTTTACATTACAGTGTGGGATGTGCTTAGTACTAATTGTGGTATGTATACCCTTTGAGGTCTGGCAGACAGATAATTAGGTGAAAAAGCTCAGTTTTTCAAGAAACCTTCTCACAGTTTTGAATATTCCTGGAATCTCCCAGGATTGAGATTAAATGCTGATAAAGTTGTATGTAGTGACTTTTATTGTCCTGTAGAGAAAGGCAATCAGTGATTGTTACTAACTATTTTCATGGGCTATAAATATAGACTTGCAAAGCCTGCTTTATGTTTTTCCCCTCAGTGTCTTCTACTGAAATGGGAACTCATATAGCTAGATTAACTCAGCATTATGGTGAGAATTAATTTTCTAATAGGAATGTGAAATGTTTTGAATTTATTAACCATTTTATTAATGATTAGCTTTTATGTAAAGCTGTGTCTTCAAACTTATTTGATAAATGTTTGAAGTGTATATTCTTGTTGTCCATATAGTTCTGTTTTTCTCCCATGAAGTTTCAGCATTCTTTTTCTGGAGCTCTGAAAGATTTCAGGTCTATTAATAGAAATGAGAGACATATTTTAGCCTGTTTTACATTTAGTGTGTATCTAATCCTAGTTTATGAACTTGCTGTGAATTTTGGATCATTACTAGTCAATTGGGATTTTGTCTTGACCATTATAATATGTGCACTCAACTCAAATTTTAACCAAACAAGTTATGCTTTAGTGTTCATATCAGTGATTATCAGTTTAGTACAATGTTAAATAACATGTATGAAAAGGTTAAAAAAAAGTAACAAAACTGAGTAAGATAGGAAGTTGAAGACATTTTGTTGATTATTCTTTTACATGGTCTAATGTTATGTCCAGAAATTTAAACCTGATTTGAGAAAAAGTAATCTCTGATAGGCATTGCTTTGAAGATTTTGCTTCTTAACTCTCAAACCTAGTATTATCTTTTCTATGACTTCAGCATAAAAACAAAATATGTTTGGAACGAAGTATACACCTTGTTTCTGAATTTAAAATAAAAGTAACAAGAGAACATTTTGAAAATTAAATACAAACTGAACATATGCATATGCATATAGGCCCTATTGGCAGGTCACTCAGAATCCAGTTTTTATTCACAGTGGTAGGTCACTTGTTGAAGCCTAAGAAAATAATTAATAGGAAAGACTGGAAGGAAAGAAGGAGGAAAGGAAAGAAGGGACGAAGTAAGGGAAGTATCAGGGAGCTTTCACTTAATAGAATCAAGCTGACTTCTATTTAGAAAGAACTTTAGCTTCTGTGATAGAGAGCTAGTATGGTTGTTCTTCATCAGCCATTTCCCAACATACTGATCTGGATTCTGTCCATTCCTTGATTGATTGATCATGTCACGAACAAACGTTAATTGTTTTCACCAATACTTTCTAACCATGCAGTGGTCCTCTCATCTCTTACCCGGGGCTCACTGTCTTCTTTTTAAAGCTTATCTAGTTTCTAAAACCCTTCAGATCCATCTTGACCTTACTGTCATTCTGAAAAATTCAAGGAAGATTTAGAAGTTGGAGAAAAAATGAAAGGGAAAATGCTAAAGAGATAGGTACTGATATGGGAGAGAAAAGGCATTTGGAATTGAAGTAATTATTTTAAATATAATTTTAAAAAGGAGTTATCAGAATTTTGACACTTGGAATGTTAAAGTTTAATGGGAGTATTCTTTGCACTGAGGATTGAGTATTTAAATCTGCTTTCCCTTTTGGAAACATGGCCTGTTTGTTAAGATTTGAGGCTTAAAATATACACGTAAATAGTTGTAAGCAGTAGCTCCAGTTGCAAATCCATCTGAACAGAGAGAAAAAAATAACTCATTGATAAAAATTTGCTAATTATTAGAACATTCTAAAATTTAAACTTCTGTAAACTTTATGAATCTTAATAGAAACAAGTGTAATCTAGTATGCTATTTAGAAATGCTATTTAGAAATGCAATAGGTCGGGCCTCCCTGGTGGCGCAGTGGTTGAGAGTCCGCCTGCCGATGCAGGGGATGCGGGTTCGTGCCCCGGTCTGGGAGGATCCCATATGCCGCGGAGCGGCTGGGCCCGTGAGCCATGGCCGCTGGGCCTGCGCTTCCGGAGCCTGTGCTCCGCAACGGGAGAGGCCACAACAGTGAGAGGCCCGCATACCGCAAAAAGAAAAAAAAAAAAAAAAAAAAAAAAAAAAAAAAAAAAGAAATGCAATAGGTCAAGCAGCGTTTAAATAAGGATTTTCGTGAAAAGATCATGCATCTCTTTTTATATAACAGAAAAGTTTTAACTGTTTTCATTACTGGGGGACAGAGGACATCATGACTTTATTTTCTTTGCATTTTACTCTAAATGGGTATTTTACAAAAGTTGCCATATGTTTATTTCTTTTTTAAGGACTAAGTAGTTACAGGTCGATTGGTCTCTTCTCCTTTGAAGATTTATCATTCTTCCTTGAATAGCACATGAATTTTGCTTGGACTTAAAAAACATCACCTGGTTTGAAAGGAATAATATCTAAACTTAAGCTTGTACGAAAAAGCCCCTTGTTCTGTCCAATTGGTCTAAGAAGTGATAAATGCTGGCTGAATATTAATTAACTATAGTTATACTACCAAGATAAGATTATTGAGCATTATCTTTATTTTTTCGTGGGAATAGTTTAAATAATCTTCCAGCAAAAAAAAATTTAGTTATGGTATTTTATAGTAGATAACAGAATATAATTGTCTGTATCCTAGGGTTAAAACAGCAACAACAAAAAATAGCTTTAATCATTTTTGAATAACAGAATTTCTCCATAAACTCCACAGCCTTCTGTATTTGTAATATTTTAATACTTATCAAATACATGTGTAATAGTTTTAATACTTACTTTTTTATTTTAATAGATTCCTCCTGCATGGAAAAACTACTTTCAAAAGATTGGAAGGAAAAAATGGAAAGATTAAATACCAGTGAACTTCTTGGAGAAATTAAAGGTACAATATACAAAATATCAAACGTATCAATGTAGAAATATTATTTTGTTCCACAACACATTTGCTTATCTTCTGTGCCCTAACATTAAATTCTTACCTCTAATATTTGTTTATATTTGAGAGGGTAAATGTATAGTGTGTTCCTGAACTTTATTCTTTTGTAATGTTTATAGAATGAAAGTTTTGCCCTTTTTTTAGTCTATAAACATATAACTTATAGGATAAACTGCTTCATTAGTTTACTGAGCAAAAAGTGTGAAAAAGAAAAAAGGTTATGTCAAAGATGAACAAATTAAGTTAAAGATAATTTAAATCCTTCCTTTTGAAATCATAATAATAGCTTAATTGATGAATCCAAATCACTGATTTGAATTTCTTCTGATCAAAAAGGGTCAGCTGTAGTAACTGTAAAAAAGGAGTTTATAGAATGTGCTGTTTATGGTTTATGGCTGGATTCTGAGGCCTGTTTACCTGTTCAAATCCTGGCTCTGTCACTTACTAGATGAGTGATCTGGGGCAAGTCACTGAAGCTTTCTATGTTTTGAATTCCTTGCATCTAAACTGAGGATAATAAAAATACCTACTTCATAGGCCCATTAAGAGAATTAGTATAGGGCTTCCCTGGTGGCGCAGTGGTTGAGAGTCCGCCTGCCGATGCAGGGAACACGGGTTCGTGCCCCGATCCCGGAAGATCCCACATGCCGCGGAGCGGCTGGGCCCGCGAGCCATGGCCGCGGAGCCTGTGTGTCCGGAGCCTGTGCTCCGCAACGGGAGAGGCCACAGCAGTGAGAGGCCCGCGTACAGCAAAAAAAAAAAAAAAAAAAAAAAAAAGAGAATTAGTATATGTAAAGCTTTTAAAACTGCCTGGCACTTAAGAAAGTCCTCATGAGGGAAAGTTGTGGTTGTTATTAACTGCCCATAGGATTGTAGGTTGATTAATCTCAATCAGAAAAGTTAGCATTTCATGATCTCCAGCCCGGATGAGAATGAGCATCTTTATTTTTAAAGATAAGTGATTGACGTTATTATTTTGAAACATGTTAAGAAGTGGGCAGTCCCAATCCATTACAGAATTAAGCTGCCCTATCAGTTAATAAGCTATACTTTTTGCCCAGTTCTCTCTTGTTGATTCCTTTGTGGAGATGAAGTGCTGTATCACTAGCTTTTGGTATCACAGAATCCATTGAATAGAATCCATCCATCAATAGAATCCATTGTCATTAATTAATTTTTTCAGTTGTCCCTTACAGACAGTCATCACTCTGACCTGACCTGACAATTTGGGAACTTAATTACATTAGTTTTCTGAATTTATCAAATGACTTCAGGTGAATATTCCCATGGATAATTCCTCATTTAAGATGAACATTTCACGATAACTCTCTGATGAAAATTTTATTTTGAATTTATTACAGAAAACTGCTTAGTGTTCAGGCATGTTATGTTCAACTCAAATGAAGAGAAAAGGGAGTCATATCTTTTCCAAGAAATAATTAATAACTCATTCTATTAACTAATGCAGTATCAAAATCAAGTGGAAATTGGATATTATTTTGAATTTCACTGCTTCTGTTTTGTACTCATAAAGGCCATTTGCTATTTTGGAAAAAAAAAAGAAACTCAACTTAAAACTGACGGGTAGAAAGAAAGTCATTAGTGACATATTCTTTATCCAGCTGCAATAACATGGTGTGTGCTACTTTGCACGTCATTCTGTGTTTTCTTCCCTTTCCAAAGTCATTGGTTTTATGACAGTGAGAACAGAAATGGTTTATGCAAAGGCAAGCTTTTGCCAGCGTGAATGATGGGGGTCTTGCTTTCTCTCAGTAATGTGGAAGCTAACATTTTATTATGTTATGATTCAGCATCGAGTTTTTATGCTTTGGGTTATCTTTCCCCCTCCCACTTTCTATCTTTATTTTTGATTCTAAAAATGCAAAAACTGTACTAGTTTTATATAATCAAAATATATAAATCTCAAAAGTGAAACATGCAGAATTAGGCTTTTCAAATTCTTTAACTTTTTCTTTTCTGGATTCTGTATGTGAAGTGTAAACTTTCATTTGTGTGCTACCCTCAGTTTTATGGGCATAGAAGATAAGATTCTTACTAAATTTTTCATTTTGATTTACTCTACATAAATGTCTCTTTTTATATCTTAATATTTTGTCACCATAAACATTATACAAAAAGTATACCAATAATATAAAAAATTGAAAAAAAATTGGTTAAAGTAGTGTTCAAATAGTTTGATTCAGCCACTGCTGAAACTCAACATACATTTTTATTGTAGGTAAGATCAGATCAGTTATTAGCCACCAAAATTAGTTATAATTATTCTGAAATTTTAGGGTGATCTAAATACTATCTCCAAGAAAAACATACTAGGGGAATTCCCTGGTGGTCCAGTGGTTAGGGCTCCTCATTTCCACTGCAGGGGGCACCGGTACAATCCCTGGTCAGGGGACTAAGATGCTGCATGCCGTGCAGTGCGGCCAAAAAATAAATTAAAAGAAAAGAAAAGAAAAACATACTACAGTGAGTTATCAGGGTTCAGTATATCTCAAGCATGTGTATTTATATATCTCATTATTTTTCCCTCATTACAAAATTCATACACATTTATTGTAAAAAGTATATAAACACACCCAAAGGAAAATATAATTGCCCTTTCATTCTACCTGTATTATAGTATATATCCTTTCCATTTTAATTTATGCATAAAAATTTTTTTCCCTTAAAATTGGAATCATCCTTTTACTATTCATTTGTAATCTATTTTTTCCACTTAATGATATATTGTGAATTTCCCTGATTAGGTCATCTTCTAAACTATTATTCTTATTTGCAGAAAATATTGCATAAAATGAGGTTCTTATAATTTAACTGAGTCTTTTATTCAATATTTAAGTTGTTTTTATTGTTTGTCATTATAAAGAAAACCTTGAACATGGGTAACTTTTTAATACTTTTCCGTGTCAATTAGTGGTTATTTTCTTATGATATATTTCTAAAAAGTGAAATTACTGGGTCAAAGAAGGTGTTCTTTTTAAAAAAGGCTTTTGATTCACATTGCCCTTCAGATATAGTGTTCTGTGCTCTCACCAGCAGTATCTGAAAGTATTCCCTTGCCCTCAGTAGCAAGTATTATTTTTTAAAAAATTTCTTGCCAGTTTGATAAGGGAATATAACATATTATTGCTGATTTAATTTGAATTCTTTTGAGTTTTATTGAGAATGAAGAGTTTTACATGCATTTATTTGTATTAAATGTCTCTTCCTTTGTGAATTGTCTGTTTATGTTGTTTGCCCATTTTTCCTTTAAAGGATTTGTCTAGTTTTTATGGTTTTTAAGGCTCTTAATTTATATTTTAATGGTATTAGCCTTTATTTGTCATATATGTATATTTTGTCATTTTCTTTACTTTATGGTTTTGTTGTTAAATCTTTGCCTCCCTTTTTTAATGCTCTTTTTTTTTTTTCTGTTTGGGGTTTGTTTAGAAAGGCTTCTTCCAGTCTAAAGTTATATAATATTCTACTATATTTTCTTCCAGTTCTTTGACTATATTTTTATACACTTAAGTCTTTGATTCATCTTGAATATATTTTGAGTATAATTTCGACCAGAGATATAACTTAATTTTTTTCTCAAGTTAACCAGATATCTCTGTATCATTTATTAAGTAACCCATCTTATCCCATCTGACTTGAAATAACATCTTTTATTACATACTGATTACATATTTGGAGCCATTTCTCAGTTTTTGGCTCTATTCCATTTATCTTTCTACCTAAACTTTTACAGTGCTAGGCTATATTAATCACTGTAGCTTTATAGAATCTTTGAAAAGTATTGCAAGACCTCATTCATAATTATTCTTTAAGGTGTTTGTATACTTCTCTAAAGTTTATCTTAGATTTATATGTTGTTAATTAAAATTGCAAAGTGATTTTTAAAAAAAGATTATAAAACTATGGGATAACAAATCTTTTTAGCATTGAATCTTTCCATTCCAAATAACTTACTCAATTCTTTTATGTCCCTCAACAATGTTTTGTTTTTTATATACAGATTCTGCACATTTCCTTTGACGTTTCCTTTATAATATTTAATATTTTTACTTGCTCTTATGAATGAGATATTTTTCATACTACTCTATTTTTGTTATTATATTTGGGGGTGTTAGTAAATTTTGCTGATTCATTTTATAACTTCCCTTTTTGTCAGACTTATTAGCTCTAGTCATATTTCAGCTGATATGTTTTCTCCTCTTTTTTAGCAGTTATTTGTTCCTTTTTTTTCACCCCTTCTTTAATACACTGCCTAGAATATCAAGAATAATATTAAATAATACAGGTGATAGCAGGTATTTTATTTAGTTTTTAATTTATGGAATTGTTTTTAATATTTCACCTTAAGTATTATATTGACTGTTGATTTAATGATTTTTATCATTAAAAATCATGCTAGTCCACTTTATTAGGAGTTTCTATGAGAAACTGCATTTTAGTTTATGGTATATCTTATTGGTTTTTGTTTTTCAAATTTACTGATGAAATAAACCCTAATTAGTCATGGTGTAGTCTTGTTTTAATGTACTGCATAATTTTATTTGCTTACATTACAGCTATTTTTGCATCTGTATTTGTAAATGAGATTAGTTTGTGTTTTTCTTTATTTGTACTATCTTTGTTAAATTTTAGTGCCAGAGTTCGTGGAATTGGAAAGCTTTTCCTCCTTTTTTGTGGAGGAAGGCTATGTAAAACTATTGAATAGACAACATCTTATTAATAGGTGGGAATCTTTTTTTATATTCTTTTTGTGTCCTTTGCCTGAATTGGGTCTCTTGAAGGCAACATATTGTAGGCTCTTGGTTTTTTTTTTTATCCGATCTGCCACTCTGTGTCTTTTGATTGGAGCATTTGGTCCATTGACATTTAAGGTAATTATTGACAGATATTTGTTGCCAGATAACTGAATCACTTTGCTGTATATCAGAAATTAATCAAACAATGTAAATCAACTATACTTAAATTAAAAAAGAGGACAACGATTTCATCTTAGTATAATCAATAAAAATAAACATTTGAGTTCATCAGGTGAAAAAAATAAGTGGGAATCACTTATTTCTTAAAATTCTGAAAGAATATATTCATAAATCATCTAGGCTTAGAGTTTTCTATGGAGATAATTTTTTTTAAGTTTCTTTTTCTCTTTAAGTCAGTTTTGCCAGGAAAAAATTTCCTAGAAAATTGTATATTTCACTGAGATTTTCAAAAACATTAGTATCGTTTTAAAATACAATATCGCTTATTTTAAGTTTTCCATTTATTTGCTGTTATATATTCTACTTAAATTTTGCATATTTGTGTTCTCTCCCTTTTGTTCCTCAAATTTTGCTAGTGGTTTTTCTATTTATCATTCCCCCCTTACTCCCCAGTAAGGATCCAGCTTTTAGGTTTACTTGTCAGTTCTGCTGTTTTTCAGCATGCCAACTACTTAATCTTGCTTTTACCTTTGTTATCTCTCTCTTCTTTGTTTTTCTTATACTTTTTCTTCTGTCTGTTTTCTGATACCTCCTAATTTTCTAAGTTGACTACTTTATTTTCAACATTTTTTTATTAATTAATAAAAGCACTTTTAGCCATGAATGTGTTTGTAGAACTAGCTTTATGCATCCCATAAATTTAAATTTTTAGAATTCTCATAGTCATTATTTTCTAAATAGTCAATATTTATATTATTATCTAACTTATGTTTCTATGTCATTCTTAACTTTATGTCTTCTTTTGGATTCAAGAGTGTGATGAAGCTGAGAAAGAGTGGAAACAGCCTCTGTCATTGGAAAATTCTTTGTGGTGGGTTAGGTGCTAGAAGGAGAATTAAAGTGTGGGCAATAGAATGGATGAGCTATACTGAAAAAGGAATCTTCAACCCGGTGACTTTAATATTACTACATATTAAGAAACAATACATTAATAACCTACTTTTTAGATTTTACTTTAAAAAATACTAGTGCTTTCAAATAAAAGTCCTATTATCTAAGTTAAATAAAGCAGTATTTCCAAAACTCTTGGTAGGAGTTGGCATATTGCTGAAGGTGGACAAACAATGAATCATGGATTTTCAGTGGGCCTGTATCTGAGTCTTGTCTAATATTCTTTAAGAGAAAATCCCATCCCTAACCCCCCATCATATTTCCATAGGTAACTTCTTTTTTACAGCAGCATTGAGGATAGAGTGCTGTAAATGGCATAAGTTTAATAGCAGTAATCTCAAAGCAATGTTCAAAAGAAGTTAATATTATTACAAGTATTTTTAAATAAATGTATTATTAAGACTTAAATGAAAGATAGCATAAAGTGATTAGACCTTTGCCTTGGTCTGGTTACATCTGGAAGTATTGTGTTCTGATTGGGTTACCATATTTTAAGGGGTCTGTTGTGAAATTAGTATTTATCAAAAGTGGGTAGACTAGGAAGGAGACTTGGACATTTAATGTGAATAGTGATTCAAGACCTAGGGAAGTTTGACCTCATACACGTTAGATGTTTGGAGTTTTGTTGAATAGAAGTGGATAAGATTTTTGTGTTGTTTTAGGGGGTTAAGGTAATAGGGAAATTGTTCTCAATATACAAAAGAACTTAGGAACAATTAATGGCTACCCAACATTGATGCAGTTGGATCAAATATAGTGGTTGTTCAATAAATATTTATTAAATGAATAAATGAGTGGATAAATTAATAAAATAAAATCAATGGAAAATTTAAACAGAGATGTAGAGGGGTATTCCTGCTTTGGTGGAATGTTCATGACCTCCTAAAATTCCTTCAAAATTATACTAGTGTTTATTAAATTTTCTTAATTTTAAGACTGTTCTTCAAAATACTATCTATTTCCTGTCAGTAAGTAATATAATAAATACTTTTGTGAGATACTTTATTGTCTATAAAAGAAACCATGTACTAAAACTACCTACATTATTTTATCTGATCCTTTTGACAACCCAGTGAGGAAAATATTTTTATATTGATTTTACATGTGAGTAACATTAGACTGAGAGAAATTAAGTGGCTTGTTTGGGTCACTCAGAAAGTTATGGATGTAGGGTTTGAATCCTGGTCTCTAAAGCCTCTGTTTAGTATAATACAGATTACTTCTCAGATTCTTCAGTCTTGGAGTTCTGCACGGGGGACAAGGGGATGATAGACTCTGGACTGTTTCATCCTCCTGCAACACACGAACAACCAAAATACTTCCAATTTTGCTCTTTTCTATGTAAGTGAGGCAGTATAGCAAAGCAGGCATGGGTATAGGTAATACAGTTCTTCCCTACAGTAGTGTTTATCATTTAAAGAAATTGAGACATAGTTCATTTACAATATTATATTAGTTTCAGGTATACAATATAGCGATTCAACTTTTTATAGATTATACTCCATTTATAGTTATTATAAAATATTGGCTATATTCTCTGTGCTGTATAATATATCCTTGCAGCTTATTTATTTTATACCTAATAGTTTGTACCTTTTAATCCACTACCCCTATCTTTCCACTCCCTCCCTCCCTCTCTCCCCACTGGTAACCACTGATTTATTCTTTGCATTTGTGAGTCTCTCTCTTTTTTGTTATATTCACTAGTTTGTTTTATTTTTTAGATTCTGCATATAAGTGATATCATACAGTATTTGTCTTTCTCTGTCTGCTTTTTTCACTAAGCATAACACCCTCCAGGTCCATCCATGTTGTTGCAAAATTTCATTCTTTTTATGGCTGAGTAGTATTCCTATATATATATGTGTGTGTGTATATATATATATATATTTTTTAATACTGCATCTTCTTTATCCATTTATCTGTTAAAGGACACTTAGGTTGTGTCCATATCTTGGCTATTGTAAATAATGCTGCTATGAACATTGGGATACATGTATCTTTTTGAATTAGTGTTTTCATTTTCTTAGGATATATACCCAGGAGTGGAATTGATGGATTACATAGTAGTTCTATCTTTTAGTTTTTTGAGGAACCTCCATAATGTTTTCCATAGTGACGACACCAATTTACATTCCTACCAGTGGTGCACAAGGGTTCCCTTTTTCTCCACATCCTTGCCATCATTTGTTATTTGTGTTCTTTTTGATGTTAGGCATTCTGACAGGTGTGAGGTGATATCTCATTGTGATTTTGATGTGCATTTCTCTGATGATTAGCAATGGTGAGCATCTTTTCATATGCCTGTTGGTCATTGGTTTGTCCTCTTTGGAAAAATGTCTATTGAGGCCTTCTGCCCATTTTTTAATTGGGCAGTTTTTGTTTGTTTGTTTGGTTTTTTTTATTAGTCTCTGCTTTACAACAAAGTGAATCAGTCATACATATACATCTGTTCCCACATCCCCTCCCTCCTGCGTCTCCCTCCCAAGGGCAGTTTGTTTTTGGTATTGAATTGTATCACATAAATATATTTTAGATATTTACTCCTATCAGTGATATCATTTACAAATATTTGCTCCCATTCAGTAGGTTGTCGTTTAATTTTGTTGATGGTTTTCTTTGCTGTGCAAAAACATTTAAGTTAAATTAGGTCTCATTTGTTTATTTTTGCTTTTATTTACTTTACCAGGAGACAGATCCAAAAAATATTGCTACAGTTAATGTCAAAGAGTGTTTCACCTATATTTTCCTTGAGGAGTTTTATGGTTTCTGGTCTTACATTTAAGTCTTTAATCCATTTTGAGTTTATTTTTGTATATGAAAAAATGTTCTAATTTCACTCTTTGACGTGTAGCTGTCCAGTTTTCCCAGCACTACATATTGAAGAGACTATCTTTTCTCCTCTATATAGTCTTCCATCCTTTGTCATAGATTAATTGACCATAAATGTGTAGGTTTACTTCTGGGCTGTCTATTCTGTTCCATTGATCTATGTGTCTCTTCTTTTGCCTGTACCATACTGTTTTGATTACTGTAGCTTTGTATTGTAGTTTGAAATTAGGGAGAGTAATATGTCCAGCTGTGTTCTTCTTTTGTAAGACTATTTTGTCTCTTCAGGGTCTTTTGTATTTCCACACACATTTCGGAATTATTTGTTTTAGTACTGTGAAAAATGCCATTGGTAACTTGATAGAGAGTGCATTAAATCTGTAGATTGCCTTGGATAGTATGATCGTTTTAACAATATTAATTTTCCAATTCTTGAACACGATATATCTGTCTATTTGATTGTGTTAGCTTTAATTTCTCTTATCAGTGTCTTATAGTTTTCCAAGTACACATCTTTTACCTCCTTAGGTAGGTTTCTTCCTAGGTAATTTATTCTTTTTGATGCAATTGTAAATGGGATTGTTTCCTTAATTTCTCTTTCTGATAGTTGTTGTTAGTGTATAGAAATACAACAGTATTAATTTTATATCCAGCAAGTTTACCAAATTCATTGATGAGCTCTAGTAGTTTTCTGGTGACATCTTTAGGATTTTCTATGTATAGTATCATGTCATCTGTAAACAGTGACAGTTTTACTTCTTCCTTTCCAACTTGGATTCCTTTTATTTCTTTTTCTTTTCTGATTGCAGTAGCTAAGACTTCCAATACTATGTTGAATAAAAGTGGCGAGAGTGGCCATCTGTCTCTTGTTCCTGATCTTAGAGGAAATGCTTTCAGCTTTTCATTGTTGAGCATGATATTATCTGTGGGCTGATCATATATGGCCCTTATTATGTTGAGGTATGTTCCCTTTAGGTCTAAGGTTAGGTTGTTTATTTGAGATTTTTCTTGTTTCCTGAGGTAAGCTTGTATTGCTACAAACTTACCTCTTACAGCTGTTTTGCTGCACCCCATAGCATTTGGATTCTTGCCGTTTTGTTTTCATTTGTCTCCAGGTATATTTTGATTTCTTCCTTGAGTTCTTTAGTGATCCATTGGTTGTTTAGTAACATACTGTTTAGTCTCCACATGCTTTTGTTTTTTGAAGTTTTTTTCCATGTAGTTGATTTCTAGTCTTATCGTATTGTGGTTAGAAAAGATGCTTGATATGTTTTCAATTTTCTTAAATTGAAATTTAGAAAGACTTGTTTTGTGGCCTGGCATGTGATCTATCCTGAAGAATGTTCCATTTGCACTTGAAAAGAATGTGTACTCAGCTGCTTTTGGATGCAGTATTCTATATATATTAAATCTATCGTATCTAATGTGTCATTTAAGGCCAGTGTTTCCTTATTGATTTTCTGCTTGGAAGATCTGTCCATTGATGTAAGTGGGCTGTTAAAATTCCCTACTATTACTGAGTTAATGTCAATTTCTCCCTTTATTTCTATTAATATTTGCTTTATGTGTTTAAGTGATTTATGTTGGATGTATATATATATGTACAATTGTTATATCTTCTTGGATTGAACCCTTGATCATTATGTAATGTCCTTATTTGTCTCTTGTAACAGTCTTTGTTTTAAAGTCTATTTTGTCTAATGTAAGTATTGCTACCCTGGCTTTCTTTTGATTTCCGTTTGCATGGAACACCCTTTTTCATCCTCTCACTTTCAATCTGTGTGTGTCTTTAGATCTGAAGTGAATATCTTGTAGACAGCGTATATACAGGTCTGTTTTTTTTGTATCCCTTCAGCCACTCTGTGTCTTTTGATTGGAGCATTTAGTCAATTTACACTTAAAGTAATTATTGATATGTATCTACTTATTGCCATTTTGTTAATTGTTTTAGGGTTGTTTTGTAGTTCTTTTCTGTTCCTTTCTTCTTTGGTCCTCTTCCCTTGTGATTTGATTCCTATCTTTAGTGTTGCTTGGATTCCTTTCTCTTTTTTGTGTGTGTATTACAGATTTTTGGCTTGGGGTTACCATGACATTTGTATATAACAATATAAATATATAAATTATTTTAAGTTGCTGATCTCTTAATTCTAATTGCATTCTAACAATGCTGTATTTTTTACTCTTCCCCCCTCATGATTGCTGTTTCTGACATCATATTTTACATCTTTTTGTTTTGTGTATCCCTTAACTGCTTATTGTGAATATAGATGATTTTAATAATTTTGTCTTTTAGCCTTCCTACTAACTTTGTACATGGTTGATAAACTACCTTTACTGTGTATTTGCCTTTACCAGTGAGCTTCTTCCTTTTGTAATTTTCATGTTTCTAGTAGCAGCCTTTTCTTTTTTGCTTAGAGAAGTCCCCTGAACATTTCTTGTGAAGCTAGTTTGATGGTGCTGAACACTTTTAGCTTTTGCTTGTCTGTAAAACTTTTGATCTCTCCATCAAATCTGAGTGAGAGCCTTGCTGAGTAGACAGTATTCTTGGTTGTAGGGTTTTTTCCTTTCCTCACTTTATATAAATATATAGTGCCTTCTGGCCTACAGTTTCTGCTGAAATGTCAGCTAATAGCCTTATGTAAGTTTCCTTGTATGTAACTTGTTGCTTTTCTCTTGCTGCTTTTTTATTGTCTCTACATCTTTAATATTTGCCATTTTAATTACATTGTGTCTTGGTCTGGTCCTCTTTGTGTTGATCTTGTTTGGGACTCTTTATACTTCCTGGACTGGGATGTCTGTTTCCTTTTCCAGGTTAGGGAAGTTTTCAGCTGTTATGTCTTCATGTATGTTACCTGCCCCTTTCTCTCTCTTCTCCTTCTGGGACCCCTATAATGTAATGTTAGTATTTTTGATGTTGTCCAGAGGTCTCTTAAATTTTCCTCATTTATTTTCATTCTTTTTTCTTTTTTCTGTTCAGTTTCAGTGATTTCCACTACTCTGTCTTCCAGCTTGCTGATCCATTCCTCTGTATTATATAGTCTGCTGTTGATTCCTTCTTGTGTATCTTTCATTTCAGTTACTGTATTCTTCACCTCTGTTTGGTTGAGTTCTTTATATTTTCTAACTCTTTGTTCAAAACTTCTAACTTCCTGCTCTGTTCATCCATTTTTCTCCTGAGTTCTTTGATCATCTTTACGATCATTACCTTGAGCTCTTTCTAGGGTAGACTGCCTATCTCCACTTCACTTAGTTCTTCCTCTGGGGTTTTGACATGTTCCTCCATTCTTCTGCCACCTCATTTTGCTTAACTTGCCGTTTTTATTTCTATATATCTGGTAGGTTGGTTATGCTTCCCGACCTTAGAGAAGTGGCCTTTTGTAGGAGACATTCAATGCTCCCAGCAGTACACTTCCCTCTGGTCACCAGAGGTCTATGCTCAACCTCTATGTGGGCTTCATGGGTCCTTCTGTTGTGGTGGGCTGCTACTGTGGGTGGTCTGTAAGGCATGACTGGCTTCCAGTTCAGTTGGTTTCCAGGTCCTGCCTTTGTTGGAGGCTGCCCGCCACTGGTTGGTGGGGCTGGGTCACGAGGTGGCTGGCTGCAGAGTCCTGGGGTGAAGCTGGGGTCCAGGAGATCCTGTGGCTGGTGGCTACCCATTGTTGTGTGAAGCTAGGGCTAGTGTCGACTCACTGGCAGGAAGGGCTGGGTCCTGGAGTCTGACTGCAGGGCCCAGGGGTCCCAAAGCTGGCGTAGGACCACTGGTGAGTGGGACTGGTTCCTGACACAGCTGGCTGAGGGGTCCAAGGTGTCCTGAACCTTGTTGGCCTGCTGGTGGGTAGGCTGGGTCTTGCCAAGTCAAGCTAGGGGCTGCAGTTGTCCACTGCTGGTGGGTGAGGCTGCTCCTGAGGCTCGAGCAGCCTTGCTGATGGGTGGGGCCTAGGTCCAGGGAATTCTGGGGCTGGTGCCTGTCCACTGATGGCTGCAGCTGGGTCCTGGGGTCTCTGGCTGTGGGACTATGGGGTTCTGGCTCTAGTACATGTGTGCAGGTGTGTGGGGGCAGGTCCTTGGCCCTCTGGTGGGCAGGGCTGTGACCAAGGGCAGCTGTGGGCTCAAGGGGTTTTAAAGCAGCCTTTCTGCTGGTGAGGTGGGGGGGCGGTCCCAGAGCGTGTTAGATTTTGTGTGTGCCCTTTAAGAGTGGAGTCTATTTCCCACAACCCTCTGGGTCTTCTGGAAGTGAGACCTGCTGGCCTTCAAACCCAAATGTTCTGAGGGCTTTTCTTCCCAGTGCAGGACTCTTGGGCTGCAGAGCCCGATGTAGGGCTCAGAACCCTCTTTCCTTGTGGAGAACCTCTGCAATTGTAATTATTTTCCTGTGTGTGGGTCACGCACCCAGGCGTATGGGTCTTGATATACTATGACTCTGTCCCTCCTACCCATCTTGTTGTGGTTCCTTCTGTACATCTTTACTTGTAGAACTTTTCTGGTAGGTTTCAGTCTTTTTCATCAATAGTAGTTCTGTAAATCATTGAAATTTTGGTGTGCCTGTGAGAGGAGGTGAGCTCAGGGTCTCTCTACTCTGCCATTTTGGCAAAAGAACACCTACGGAATTATTTATCTTGATCTAAATCCGAATGAGGGTGACTTCCCTGGTGGTGCAGTGGTTAAGAATACGCCTACCAATGCAGGAGACACGGGTTCAAGCCCTGGTGCGGGAAGATCACACATGCTGCGGAGCAGCTAAGCCCATGCGCCACAACTATTGGGCCTGCGTTCTAGAGCCCATGCACCACAACTACTGAAGGCCACACACCACAACAACTGAAGCCCGCACTCCTAGAGCCCGTGCTCTGCAACAAGAGAAGCCACTGCAATGAGAAGCCTGCACACCACAATGAAGAGTAGCCCCCAGTTGCTGCAACTAGAGACAGCCCACATGCAGCAATGAAGACCCAACACAGCCAAAAAAAAAAAAAAAAAAAAATCCGAATGAGAAAGAGGGCGGAATAATATAGTAGAAGGATACAAGGTGAAGCAGAAGTACTGGTAAAGTCCATAACCCATTTGTATGTATACTTGTTTGTTTGAGTGAGGATGCCAGGATACTTATGGTGACAAAACATTTCTAAATGCAATGGTGACATACTAAATGATGTCTAGAGCATTAGGATTCATCCTCTGTTTCTATGCATGGATATAGCCTTCTGTGGTTTATATAGGAGAATCTTAGCCAGCCTTCCGTTTTTGCATACATGCCCCTCTATGCTGTGGCTGGCATCTCCTCCTTGGTGTGAAGGCGCCTCCCTGGGCAGTGTGCCAGAGAAACAGTAATGCTGGTTGTTTGAGTTAGCACAAACTGTTTGTCAAACACATAGATGATAAGAGAGAAAAAATAATTATGTGATATGAACCAAATAAGGAAAATAGTGCTTTCCTTCCTTGGTCATTTATGACTAATCATTTCAATATTTACATTTAGGGATTAAGGTAGATGTGCTTGTAGGTATACTGTCCTGAAGCTTAGAAAAATGACAGCCTCTTTCTGCTAGGGAAAAAAGTGATTAAACATATGCTTTTAAATGGAAAATTCTACAAATGATTCCCAATGTTTTTAAGGTTATTGTTGAAACACAATTACTTACTATAGTTATTCAACTAAAATGTCTGAGAGATTTGTTCTGGAGCCTAAATATTGTTGCTATACTTTAATATTAAAAACTTTAAGCATTACTCACTGTTACTTCATTAGGGTTTTTACTAAGAGAAGTAAAATTAGAAACTGTGTTGCATTAAATAGTGCAGGCATATTACAGTTGTGCTTGGTACATGTACTGAATTAAAAATGTGAATGTATTATAATTTTGCTACTATGTGCCACTGAGAGCCTGGTTTCATTTTCAGTTTTGATTGCAAACATAAATCTTTGATGGAGAGTGCAGGAACACAAAAGTCATGTTTTTTTTCAGTGCATGATAGATCTTTGAAGATCAAATACTGTAGGTTATTCTTGAAGTAACTTAAGCAGTGCCGTTATCACCAAAGGGTCAGAATGAATGTAACAGCATTCCCAAAGAATTAGTGTTCTACGTCACAGGTTACTATCTTAACTGCCAATTCTCTCAACTAGTTTGTTCACTTTATAGTAAAGACCTAAACTATATCTAAGTACTCTGATGCTTATTCTATGCAATGCCCTTTCTACGGAATACTCTGTTTTTTTAGGAATAGTAATTCACAGTTACTGGTATTTTCTGTTGTAGGCAATCACAGAAGGACTAGAGTGGTCTTCCAAAAGCTGTGACTGTACACTTTACATATTCATTTATAAATGAGTTTTTCTTGCATTTCCATTTACAAATTTACAGCAATTTCTTCATCCAAGGAAACTTAAAAAAAAATCTGGAGGTGTTTAGAGAAGAATCATCTGCCACTTTTTAACTCCAATAAAATCAGCAAAGTTCACATACCTAGTGATTTTTGCTGTCTCATTAGGAAAAAGGATTGAAACAGCAATATATCAATGTTTAGATTTCGTGTGTTTTGAAAATTTTAAATTGTTATTTCTAAGACAAATGCTGTATTGCTCTAGAGACCAGCTTGTGAAAGAGATTCAGAGTACGTGTAATTTTCTCATTGATTTGTATGAAATAATGTAGTAGAGTGTCACTATCTATTTTCTGTATAAATCTGTGTAATTGTAGAACTTCAGAGTAATATCTAAAATCATAGAATCTCCAAAAATTAGAGTTGAAGGAGCTTTGCATGTTACGCAATTCAACTTATTTTCCATATAGGGACCCCAATATCCACAAAAGAAGAGTCACTTCCCTAAAATAACACAGTAAATTAGTAAGGTGGAATTTCCCTCAAATAGCATGTTTAGCCCATTTCACATAGTCTTTTTTTTTTTTTTTTTTGGCTGCACTGGGTCTCCGTTGAGATGCGCGGGCCTCTCATTGCGGTGGCTTCTCTTGCTGCAGTACACGGGCTTCAGTAGTTGTGGCATACGAGCTCAGTAGTTGTAGGCTCGCAGGCTGAGTAGTTGTGGCCCACGGGCTTAGCTGCTCTGCGGCATGTGGGATCTTCCCGGACCAGGGCTCTAACCTGTGTCCCCTGCATTGGAAGGTGGACTCCCAACCACTGTGCCACCAGAGAAGCCCTCACATAGTCTTTTGGTCATCTTGTAATCAATAGTGAGTTATCATTGCAGAACTCATAAACTCTTTTTACTAACAATAAATGCACACCATGGCTAGTTTTATAAATATATATGTATTATAACATAGCAACATCCATTTTTAAAAATTATACTACTTTGCATGAATGTAGACATTTCAAAGCTCTCCTTTATAAACATCTCAGCTCTCTGTTATAAACATCTTTTACTTCTTTTGATGTCTGTGTGATATACATACAAGCAATTAAAACCTCCCTTCACTTGCGGTTGGAGACACAAGGTCTTCTTAATTAAAATTCAAACAAAAGCTACTGACAAAAATTACTACTATATGATTAAGGTCTAAAGTATTATGATACATTAGAATCATTGTTAACTGTTGGGATTAAAAGAAATAGATATGTTGGGGAAAAGATCAGTTGAATCTAATTACAGAAATCAATGTTTACTTAAAAGAAAATACTGAGGTTTAATAACAGGTTCTGGCTATAAATATAGCACTGGCTAAAATTGTTCTTTGTTATTATTATATTGACCACATAATAATATTTTAAATAAGAATCTGAAACTTCTTTTTTAGTAGTTAATTATTATAATTAAAAACATAAAACTTTAAAATCATATCTCATTTCAAAAATTTCAATTAAAAATGTTCTTATATGTAAAAATAGTCACCATTTATAAAGTATTCCTATTGATTCCATTTTTAAAAGGCTAATTTTAGCAGTAGCGAGTGGGAAAGGAGGCAAAATTGGTTAGAAGAAAAAAGATCCAAAGTATTCTTACACAATTATGATTACATTAAATATGTATTAGTCTATTTGGTGACATATCGAAATAAAAGAGAACACATTTTGATATAATTCAAAAACAAGACATTTTACTTTTTTCTTCCTGATTGCTGTGATGAAAATAAACATTATAACCAGCATGCAGAAGAAAAACTCTTACTAATTGCAGCCTAGATTTTAAGTAAAATGAAGGTCATTAGCAATTTCCTGGAAGCCATTCAGATTGCTTACCAGGAAATGGTAGCTAGCAGGACATCTGTAATCCTCCTGTGTGGAATTAGTGAAAACATACTGGAGCTTTAATGACGTGTGTTAGATTTAGGCTTATGGTGGAAGCTTCGTTTATCAAAGTAGTTCATATTCTTTGAATACAAATGTTTTTATTTCACTATTAGTGTACAAACCCAGAATTAAAAATAGCGTTTACCTTCCATCCATCCATACATAAATACATGCATTAATACACACCTGTAAGTTGGGGTGTGACTCAGTGGAATAAGAGATGAGAGGGTAACAGCAGAGCTGTAGGAATCTGGGAGTGAAATGTGTTTGGGCATATTGAAAGAAACTTCTCTTATAACTTGGAATGCTGATTCCATAACATTTGGGTAGTGAATTTAGTCCCATTTTTAGTAGCATCTTCTTACCTCAATAAAGAGATAAGCAAAGCTGAGTGTTAAGTGAAAGTACCTCACAGGACATAAATTTAAGTCTGGCTTATTCTGCATTATAGTGGGAGAAATGGGGTCACTAATTTAGAGGCTTTCAGCATGCTTCTCTATATTAACTGAATTACTGTTTGGCTTAATAAGGATAATATCTCTGGAACTATTAAGAGTGACAGTAAAATTGAGGAGAGCATATGTATGTTCCACTTTGTGTAAAAAATTGTATATACACAGAAAATTGCTGGAAGGATATTTAATAAACTGTTAACAGAAGTTGACTATGTAGTGGGGAGTGTGAGGAGTGAAGGATATGGGACAGGGGCTGGATTTTTAATTTGAACTGTATAGTTTGTAGTGAAGTATTTTTTAACCATGTGTAGGCATTGCTTTTTCAATAAAGACTAGTTTAAAAAAAAGACAAAGCAAGTCTTGAATAAAAAAATGAAAGGGATTAGTTTCATTATTTGTACAAAAGAAAATGGATTATGCTACTTACTTTAACTTCTGATTTTTTGAGAGGATTAGAGACAATATGTGTGTTTGGGGTGGCATGGAGTAGGGAATCAATAAATGCTATAGGTAGCCAACAACACTTGTCAACACAGTTGACATAGTTTAGTACTTGAAACAGTAAATATTTATTGGTAGAATGACGAACTGTAGTTCTAAGAATTTTTGCTCTCAGCACTATTAAAATGTATTGAGGACTCTAAAAATGTTTAGTTTGTAAGACTTATATCTATTAATACTTACTGTGTTAGAAATTAAACCTGATAAGTTTAAGAAATATTTATTAATTCATTTAAAAGCTATAATAGTATACCTGTTATATATCACCATAAAGATTTTTTTCAGTTTTTTCTTTTTTTCTTTCTTTTTTATTGATGTATAGTTGATGTACAATATTATATAAGTTACAGGTATACAATATAGTGATATACAATTTTTTTGTCAATCCCAAACTCCCTATTTTTTAATAAAAAACATATTTCTTAAAAATAATTTAGTGAGAAGGGTAGCACTGTTTTACATTTTGATAAATCTCTTTAGTGTATGGTTTAATAGTAACTCTCCCATATCTGCTTTTTGCATTCAATCTGTTGTGAAATGTATTGATTGAAGTATATGAAGAGGGAGAAGTGTCTTATAGCCTTTTCATATAATTGTGAATTTTCTTCTAACCACACCAAATTTCATAAATGGTAGTTTCTTAAAGGTTAGGCCCAATGTAGGATCTGAAACCATTTCAATGAACTGTCAGTACTTTTACATTAAAATCCATTGGTCCAGTTTGACCTTTGAATGAATTTTTTACTCCATGCATGATTTTGTAACAGCTTTTAGATTACATTGTTTTACTGAGTTATGAAGATCTACCTTATTTTGGCACATTTCATCATACAGTATCAAAAAATCACATTCATTAATGTCTCAACTAACCTTATCAGAAAATCTTTCAAGTATTTGGAAAGTATCATGGTAGTGATGGCAGATAGTTTTCCAAAATTCTAATTTTCCCTTTAAAGTTCAAATTACGTTGTTTCCACCAATACTTTCAGATGTTTTTCTTGAAGTGGCAGGCTCACTTGCCAAATATTGAAGTATGCAAAATGATATTTTGTCTTTTAGTTGTTCTTTCAAATAAAATTGGTGCTTTGTGTGTAAAAAGATATGTAAATGTCTAAAAAGATATGAAAATGTCAGCATGCAACTCAAACAATAGCATAAGTCATTTTTCTTGAATTATTATACTTAGATACAATAAACAGCAGAATGCTTCCCATTTTATCACACAGAATATTTTAAGTATGAGTACTTAAAAGTGATTATTTAATAAAATTGTTTTTATTGTTTCATCAAGGAAATTATTAATGAAAACTGAACTTTCTGTGTTTTTTTTTTAAACTGTAATTGTATTTTGGTGAAGAATACAATGACTACTAGTAGAGTTAGGTGCATTTGACTCATGCTAGGCCCCAGCAATTTTAACCCACTATTTCATTTGCATCATTAGTGCAAATGTCAACACTATAACATGCAGCACAATGTCTTAGTATTATTATGAAAACAGTGTTGACCTCAGGTACTCTGGGATTACAAGGGGTCCAAGAACCACACTTTAAGAACCACTGGACTAGGGCTTCCCTGGTGGCGCAGTGGTTGAGAGTCCGCCTGCCGATGCAGGGAACGTGGGTTCGTGCCCTGGTCCGGGAAGATCCCGCATGCCGCGGAGCGGCTGGGCCCGTGAGCCGTGGCCACTGAGCCTGCGCGTCCGGAGCCGGTGCCCCACAACGGGAGAGGCCACAACAGTGAGAGGCCTGCATACCGAAAAAAAAAAAAAAAAAAAAAAAAAAAGAACCACTGGACTAGAACCTTAAAATACACTAGTATATATTTACCTTGATAATAAATTAATTTGCCAATGATAACTACAAAGCAAATTAGTCACATCTGAGAGTTCAAAGTTTCTGTGAAGACACTAGATGAAGTTACTGGCTTAAAGAAATGAGTTGCTTTCCTCCTTGAAACTGGAATTATGGCATAATAAATACAGGATGTGGAGTTGATCAGATGTAAGTTTGAATCGTGTAAACTGAGCAATTAATTTACCCTGTTTTACTCTCAGCTTTCTAACCTATAAAGTAGAAAAAAATACTTGCATTTCAGGATCATTGTCAGTGATTGCAAAGTGACTGACAAAATAGTTCTCAGTAAATAGTAGTTTGCCAGTAGGAATAAGAACAAGAGTATTTGGTTTTGTGCCACCCATTAGTACCTGGAACCATTTATTACCTCTTGAAGCACAAATTATTTCATAGGAAATGATTAGATATGTATAAAATTAAGAGGAAGTTCTAACAGTCCAAGAAATCAGTGTTATCTCCCATGTCAAGTTCAGAGTATAGTTTAAGTTGCCAGTGTTTGCTCAACCAAAAATGATATTCAATTTATTGATACTTAGCTTACATTTTTCAGTGAGGCTAGGCTTAGTCAGCTTCATTCCCATCTCATAGATCTTTTAGCTATCACATGCCTCTCAAACCCTTGTAGTATTATTAAATCGCCTTATTCAAGTACAATTCAAATTCTATTTTCCAAATTTTTAAGAGATTTTTTTCATATAATTTTAGTTCTGGCATTTTATTATAGTGATAGCTAAAACTCAGAGGTCCTGCTGTTAAAATGAGATTTTCACATGTACCATTTCTGGACATACGTTTGCTGTGAAATGTTTTGTGTGTGTAATGTGTATGATAAATGAGATTTTAATAATATGAATTTATTATTTTATAATTAAAAGTTATATATAAGGTTTTTAGTGAACAAAATAGTATTAAAAAGATTTAAAATTTTTATATATCATTCTTTTTAATTTGCTCTATTTTACTTTAGTCTTGTCTGAATAAATGATGTAGTTTAAAAATACACAGTTGTGATAATATTTATATACAGCTGATTCTTGAAAGAAAAACTTATGGAATAGCAATTAATCTCAATGCTGCTCGTTATAGGCCCAGAAGTGCTCTGTGCCTAGCACCACAGGTGCCAGGTGCATCCTGGGTATTTCTTTATTCTAGAGTCAGCTTTTCACCAAATTCTCATGCAATACATATGTCACATTAAGAACTGGCCCATAGTACTAGACCTCCCACACACATACTTAGGTCATTTGTCTGAACTAAAAAAAAAATTATAAGGCTAACCATTTAATAAAATGTTTGTATTTCCATCCAAATGGTGTTTTTATGAATTAGATCCTTGAAACAGGCATAAATTGTGCATTATTCTCTACATTTTTAAATGTGCTGCTACTGTTGGTAATTACCACAGAGTGCATATTTAATGCACTGAGGAAATTTGATGCAATTATTCCGTTTATTTGTGATTTCCCTTCAATCCAAATGTTTCAGCATTAAACTACTGAAAAAGGAAACTACAGAGAATTTAGGTCATTTAAAAAATGCACACATTTTCTGAACTCTGCTTGTAAACTTGTACTGCACCAACCAAAATAAAATTAGAAGGAACCCAACATTGTAAAGGATAGGGTTCAAAAGTTTAGGAGATTTTGAATAAAATCACCTTTTAAGTATAACCTTAAAGAGGCTGGGCCAGTTGCAAGGCTACAGTCTTACAAAAGTCAACAAGAGAGGTGTACAAGGGAGCTCAAAATTTAGCTACTTTTGTTACCAACCAGGGTTCTTGGCCTTCCCCATCAATAGAAATTGACAAGAGGCCAAACAAATTCAGGCAAGGCTTTATTGGGGCCCTTGCTGCAGCAGGGGGGATCCAGAACAAGTAACAGTTTCCCTTGCTCGCTTGCTCCCTGAGAGGGGACAAGCTTGTTCCTTATATGGGGTGAGGGTAGAAGTGTGTCCAGGGGTTGGGCCGGAGGGGTGGCTTAGGTGGTTTGCCCACCTCTCTGGTGGTGTTGAGTGCAGGGGGCATGCTCAGTACCCTGCTTTTGCTCCCAACACTCTGTTTTTGCTCCGGCTCTTCAGAAGTGGCAGTTGAGTTTTTTAGTCTTTTGTAACCTTTTGCCCATAATTTGCCCCAACTGCGCATGCATGCAGTTATTTTTAGTCTCTTATAGTTTCTTTGTATTTTGTTGCTGGAGGGGAGGTTTGTCCAGGTGCAAGCATTGCAGCACTGCAGCAAAGGGTTCCAGGTCCCAGCCTGTCTCAGTTTAACTTCAGACAAATTATTCTTCCTCAGGACTCTTTTCAGTACTTAGGAGTTGATTACACCTGGAAATGGATTGAGTAGATAGAAGTTGGTAATTTAGAAAGTTGGTACAAAATGGTAGAAACCACAGAAGAGAGTTCTGAGCCTGTCTCTTCCATGAGTGCCTGGCATTTTTTAAAGCTCAGAGAATTTTGGTAGTGAAAATCATCTCTACTGCTGAAAGGGTCAGAAAATAAGAAAAGTGCAAGAGGGGTACAGCTCTTGTAGGCCCACTATATATTTTCTCCTTTGATCATAAGCTAGTAAGAAAGGTACACATTTTTCACAGAAATGATTCAATATCATTAAAATGGTTTGGTAAGGAATAGAATAAGGCAGAAGAACACAGGTATTAAATGGGAAGGAGGAACTTCATATTCATTTTGTTCAGTAGACATCATCTGGTGTTCCCTTTCAACTTAATATGCAACTATTCGTTATACATGTTTTAATAATAGTCTTAAATATCTCTCTAGGGCTACCGAAGAGATGAGATTTAAAATGAAATCTATTCCATGGCTTTAAAAATATGTTTCTTCATGTAATAGTAATGAGAGACCTGTATTATTATGCTTAAAGCAAGGAGTTACCTTCCTATTAACATTTGTTTAACTAGGCTTCTATCACAACAGGTGCACAATTATTTTTATGAGTAAAATATTATCAGCCTTCAAAATTAGCCAGGGCAAAATGCAAGTTGTCTGATTAAATAATCAGAGCTGATACTTAAAATACATTTGATTTCCACAGGAATTTTAAAATGCAAAGTCCCAGTCTCTTATTCTGATGTGTTGAGGGAGCTGCACTTTTTTGTGGTATATAAATAGTAGCTTGTATTGTAAATAATTTGATATATTTCACATAATGCAACTGACATTATGAGACAACCTACTAAAAATGTAGTAGTAGTTTATTACTTCTAGTCTAACATTTTAATCTATCAATGAAGTAGAATTATGCTTCACATGCATAAAGCAAAAATAAAAGTGACCCTTTTGTAGACTATTCTAAATTCAATTAAAAAGCACACCAGTTTAGAAAGTTAAAATCCAGTGTATTCTTATTTAAATTTAATTTGTAGAGGGTAAAAAAATACGAATATAAATTTCAGTTCATAAAATGTATAAATCGTATGTACACCAAAGTTACTGAATATCTTGGTGAACGATAAAGATTCCCAAATGGTTAAAATCAAACAATCAAACAAAAAACAAAAGCAAACAATACCAAACACACACACCACACACACACACACACACACACACACACACTCACTCTTCCGAACACAACAGGAAACTTCTTTAGGAGGTACTTTCTAAACCATGGTTTAGAAGTACTACAACAGTGCAGCTGTTAGAAACCAATTATAGCCAGGTAACTGTTTGTTTTCATATCTAAATCTGTTTGTCAATCAGGAGAATGCAGTGAATCAGGGAAGGGGATCTCATACAAACCACAATAAGGCAGAGCATCTGGAATGGGTCCAAGCCACAGGAATTAGGGCAGGAGTATAGATCAAAACCATACATATGCACATGGCTGCTGTCTTTGACCAACTTTTCAAATAGACTCAGAAGTAGAGGCTATTGGAGAAAAATGTCAGTTTTCTATTGAGAGCAGTCTGATTTTAAGATTTCTTAGAAATGTGTGGTTATTTATAGAAGGGTGATTGTAGAAGACATCTTTTACAAATCTTCAAATGTAAGACATTTCTAAAATTGGCTCATAATCATCATTTTAAAATGAAGATTTAAATGTATTTTTAAATTTCAAAGTACATTATATAGATATTATATATATATGTATATATATCTGACCATATTATAAACACGTAGGTTTTAACTACTTTGAAATTAATCTGTGGCTGTTTCCAGCTAATATAGCTATTTATGAAGAAACTTTAGTTTTATCAGGACCCTAGCATACACTTTTACTCAAGTTAGTGAAACCACCTCTACTGGATAAATATGCAGCTCTTTGTGCTCTGATTGCAAGGTTTCAGGAGACAGTGAGGTATACAAAGAGTGATTTACATAAATCTATATGGCTAGAAGTTTTTCTATGCTGAAATGTGGGTAAACCTACTGAGACTCTGAAGTTTGAGTTGGTGACATCAAGGGAGCATAAATAGAAATTTATTAAGAAAGCTAAAGAAAATGAAATGGGCACGACCATTCTGTGGTTTTGCTTAAACACAGGCTTTCACATCCATTGAGAGTCCTGGATTCCTTGTTAACTGCTTACTGACAGGAGCTCTTTTGTTTTTCCAGCCATAATTTAGTGCCAATACGTATTTGCCTCTAAGCTTGATGGCACTTCTCTAACCTTCACAGTTGACTATGTAGTTCTTAGCTGTGGCTGTCATGGTTTAGGGTTGCTCTCCCAGATGGATGCTGAAAAGTATTTTCTTACTTGTCCCAGGTTTCTCTCTGTATACCATTTAGTTCTGGTGTTAGGAAGAGGAGGAGGGGTTAGCCACTATGATATGGCACTCTCTGTACCTGAGCCATCTTTTAAATATTTACAAAGGCTCATTTGAGATGGAATCAGAATGAATGATCAAGAAACAAATGAGTGAGAAGTGATGAATTAGATGAAATGAAATACTGGAGGAAATAGTTATGTTTTGTTTGTCTAGAAAGAAGAGTTTGCCTAAGATTGCAGAAAGGGCTCTGAGGAGATTCTCTGTACTGCATTTCCTAAAGAAAACCAGAGGTAGGACCAGTAAAAAAAAATTCCTTTTTTCCCCCTCATGATGAACTGATTCTTACTGTGGATGACACTGAGAAAAGCTTTCTTACTAGAGTGTTAATCTCAGAACTTTAGAATTCATCTCATCCATCCCCCTGCTTTCAAGAAGGAATGTATTTGTAGAATCTCAATCTACAAATCTTTTTTGAGTGCATACTATTTGCCCATCATTGTGTTAGACTATGTAGGGTTTACAATGTTTTATATTTTCTACCACTCAGATATGAGAAGTTCATTTTTAAAGATTTACAGAGAAGCAGGAGACGAGAGTACTGACAAAAGCAAGAGCTAACATTTATTGGGCAAATACTGTGCGTCACAGTGTTTTTGTTTATCTTACCTCACTTAATCCTCAAACCAATGCCATGAGGTGGGGGCATCATTGTCTTCCTTTTACAAAGGAGGAGGGAACAAAGGCTCAGGGAAAGAATTTTCTCAAGACACTGAGATAATAATGGCCAATCCAAAATTTGAATGGAGGATTATATGATGCTAAAGTTCATGCTCTTTCCACCAAAACATGCTAACATCTATTCTGGTCATTACTGGGACACATTTCCCCATGCATTTCCCAAGTCTCCCATACTACCTTTTTGAGTTAAACAAATAGAAAAGCAAAGACAAAACCAGACAAATGAACAAAAAAAGAGTGATTATCATTCTCTTTGTGCAAATGTGTCTTTTTTTTTTTTTTGCGGAACGCGGGCCTCTCACTGTTGTGTCCTCTCCTGTTGCAGAGCACAGGCTCTGGATGCGCAGGCTCAGCGGCCATGGCTCATGGGCCCAGCCGCTCCGCGGCATGTGAGGTCCTCCTGGACCGGGGCACGAACCCGTATCCCCTGCATCGGCAGGCGGACTCTCAACCACTGCGCCACCAGGGAAGCCCATGTGTCATATTTTTAACTGTGAAGTTTGCTTTTTTAAAAATTCTCCAGGTTTGAGTATCTCGCTTACCCTTTAGTGTACTTAGGGGTTTTCTAATTTGCTATCAAGGGTTATTTCATATTATTCTGGCTTTCTAGGATAATCTGATCTGCAATTCAACAGTGAATCATCACTGGTTATTAGACAGTTGACCGAATGCCTGGATATGCCATGAGAGTAATTGTAGAATATAAACTTTGGTAACTGTGGACGCTGGCTAGACTACTGGAATCCTTACATATCTAGCATAGTGGAGTATATATTTCTGTGTTTACTGCAAAAACTGACGAACCATCGGTAGAATTTTAATAAATAAATTATATTGTGGTTAATTATTAAATTAAAGCTATGAGAAATAGTTAAGGGAAGATTGTCATCTCTCTCTTAAATGACCCCTTACTATGGCTATAATCCATATCTCACCCTGGAATCTGTGAATTATTTGATTGTCTCAAGGTCTTTTAATTCATACTATAATTTTCTGCTTTCTCTGAAGATATTTTCGAAATCAGCTTTCTTCTCTTTTGCTCAAGAGGAAAATGAAATAGCTGGTACTAATGGAATGACAAGTGTTTTGAATTTGGTGGTATACAGAGGACACTATTATTTTGAGGATTAAGTCACCAAATTATCTTAAACAGTTTCCAATTCAAAAATTTTCATTTCTTAAGGGGAAAGCCAAGATAAATCAGACCCAGGAGTGTACTTAAAACCACAGGTTAGACAGATACCTTAGGGCTGGCTGAAGTCATGAATGGGGATGTGAATACTAAACCTCCTTGGAGGAAAATGGAGTGTGGGCAATCAACATTGGAAGCACAGGAAGGGCAGGATAATGGTAACTGAAGTAGCTGAGCCACCCTAAGAGATCAAGCAGAGATGCCCGAGAACACAAGTTAGGAGCATAAAGCACATAAAGGCAGGTATCCAAGACCATATAGGTTAGATAACAAGAGTCAAGTGTAAGCTCTGCGAAAAATGAGAGTCAGGACATAAGACACAGAAGGCCTGGGTAGTAGATACCCATAGACTCAGCACTGATAGGAGGGGAGAAATAGGTCACCACAAATGGTGCTGAGAAGACAGGGTTATGACCTCTGATCCTAGCATAGAGACTGTCCAGTCCTGGCTATTTGCTTAGTACAGTTAGAGACCAATGTTTATGGCTAGATAAAAGGAAAGTTTTCCTAGATCACACTAAATCTGTGCTGCTCAGTACAACAGTTATCAGTACTTGCCACATATGGCTATTTAATAAATTAAAATAAAGCTAACTAAAATGAAAATGCAGTTCCTCTGTCACACAAGCCACATTTCAAATGCTTATGACCACATGTGGCTACCATATTGGACAGCAAAAATATAGAACATTTCCATTATCATAGAAAGTTCTATTGGACATTGTTGTTCTATATCATAATAGTCATGAAAGACTTAGGCTTTTGGAGAGTCCTAATACTGTGGAAATATGGAATCTATAAGTTTCTATAACAAGACCTCTCTATGAGAGTGTACCTTAAAGAAACCAAGAAATAATACTGTTCAATTTAGTGAGGATTCTGAAAACAGGATTTTGATGGAATAATTCTATTATATGAAGTTAGTTTTGAAATTGGTATTCATAATTTTCTTTTTGCTAATTTGTATACTGTTGCAATAAATACAGAGATTTTTTTTCCACTGAGGAGTATCTATTAAAATTCTGTTGGAATGGATCATAATGTATACAAACTGCTGAAATTATATTAAAATCTATTTTCCCACATGTATACTGTGTGTTTGTTGAAGCATATTGGCTTTTGTGAATTACTTGAAATTTTCTCATCTCCACTGATGGCTGATGGGAAAGTGAATCCTTCTATCTTTCTTTCATCAAACTGTCAACAAGTCAGCTTCCTGTTTTGAGTGCTATTTTTCACTGTATTTAATATACATCTTTTTATGTATACATTTGTATTGTATTTAGTACAGATTTTGTGTGCTTAACTATGTGTCAGAGAAAGAAAAAAAAGATACACAGGAAAAGATAGAAAAAGAGAGGGAGATTAGACATACTAAGGAAAAAGAAGTGAGTAAAATATTAGTTTTTTTTTTCTCTTCAAAGTAAATTTAACTCTCAGAGAAAGAGAGGACCATCTGCATTTATGTCAGTATCTAATATTTTTCTTTAATATCCTAAACCCAAGCCCCTGAAAGTCACCACCACTAAATTTTGTGGCTTCTAGAGGAAAATCCAAACCCCCTTGTTCAGAGGGTCTGCTTTTTGATTTTGGCATGGAGGTTCTTGAACAGACCTAGCCACTGATGTGGAACCAAAATACATGTGGTAGGCATAGCTTGTTGAATCCACACTGGCTCAAAATTAAATAGGCAGTTCACAGAAGAGGATGCCTGAATAACAAGGAAATGTAAATTAAAGCAACAATAAGATACCATTTCATATCCATCAGACTGGCAAAAATTAGGTGTGTGGAGCTGGAATTCTCATAAAATACTTGTGGCAGTATAAGTTTGTATAGCTACTCTGAGAATGGTTTACCTATATCTAGCAAAGTTGAAGGTGTACATACTCTATGAACTAGCAAACTGACTTTTATATTTATATCTTTATATCCTAAAGAAACTCTTGCACGTATACAAGAATGTTCACTGTAGCATTGTTTATAATAGCAATCAAAATAAAGAAGTAGTCAAAATAAACAGGAGCTATATATATCAACATGTATGAATTTAAAAACATAATATTAAATGAAAAAAAGACAAAATTATATATCTAGTATATGATACAATTTATATAACTGAAAACATGTAAAACAATACCATAGATATTTTCTTATAAGCTCATATGTAGTAATAGTGTAAAAACAGGCATTGAAATGATAAAGACTAAATTTAGTATAACAAATATTAAAAAAATAAAAGCAGGCTCTGTCTCAGGGGCACAGGAAATAAACAGATAAATGTGATTTGTTATCCTTCAGTATTAGAGACACCAGCTTTCCTCAAACTATCCATGGTGCTTGCACTTTGCTTTACCAATGCAAGCTTTAAAGTTGCTTAAACTTCCTTTGTTTATCTTGTAATTCTCAGCCTCTTCTTGACTGCCGGTCACCATGAGTGAGTGAAGATGTTGGAAGAGGTTCTTTTTATAAAAACAGAACTTTTCTCATTAATGTGACACTTTAGATAGCACCTTGGGGACACCCTACAAATCTCAACCCTATTTTCATTATTTATATTTTTATTAATCCCACTCATCTGTCAAACATTTTTTGCGAAGATTTTATACAGTAGGTATTGGGAATACAAAGATGACTGAGAAATGGTCCCTACCCGTAAGGTGCTCACAGTCTATAATGGCATACATAGATAATTATAACAAATACTTTTAGCTCATGCTTTAGAGGGTACTAAAGAGGAATTGATTAAAATATTACTTAATGGGCTTCCCTGGTGGCGCAGTGATTGAGAGTCTGCCTGCCGATGCAGGGGACACGGGTTCGTGCCCTGGTCCGGGAGGATCCCACATGCCGCGGGGCGGCTGGGCCCGTGAGCCATGGCTGCTGGGCCTGCGCATCCGGAGCCTGTGCTCCGCAATGGGAGAGGCCACAGCAGTGAGAGGCCCACGTACCGCAAAATATATATATATATTACTTAAGTTTTTTTCCCCCTTCAAAGTAAATAAAAGGATTATCTCTCAAAGAAAGAAATCATTTGTATTTATAGATTGGTGTCGTATTTCCTCTTGATCTCAAATTCATAACAAGTAGGGTTAATGTTTATATTTCCAGCCCAGACCTCTTTTTTGAGCTCCAAATTTGTATATCCAATTTTCTACTGTATATTTCTACTTGAACATTTTAATTTAACATGTCTACAATAGGACTCCTGATTTTCTTTCCTAGATCTACTGCACCTAAATTTCCTCCCATCTCAGTAAACGGCAACTCTATCCTTCTAGGTGATCAGGTCCCAAACCTTAAAATCAACCTTGATTCCTCAGTGTGAGACATATTTTCCATTTGTCCCTCTCTAGGCCTTCTAAACTTGCTCTGTGCTCTAAGAGCCCAATTCATGGACTGCATGAATGAGTTCTCTTCCTCTTTGACTTCCATTTGGGTTTGACCAATAAGAGGAACTGAGGAGAGTTGAAGGAGAGTAAGGTTGTTGTCTTCTCCCTTTCCCCGGTGCTTCCCTTGCCAGATTGCTGTAGGTTGATGTGACCTTTTCATGATCCTCTCCATATGACTACATTCTCCATGTTCCAGGAACCATTCTCTCCTCTTACCTGTCAGGCCTAGGTATGATAACAGCTTCATCCTATAATTAGCTCCTGGGTACATCACTATCTCTTGTTGTTTTCCTTAAATCTTGCCCCATATCTTTGTAAATGGTTTATTTAACTCTCCTCAAAATTATCTATTTTAAGTGTGCCACTGCCATTACTTTGCTCCAAGCTGGCAGTCTCTCTTGCCGGGACTATTGTAATGGCCTCTTAGCTGATATCCCTGTTTTCTCCCTTGTTTCCATAGAATCTATTTTCCATACAGAATCTAGACTGACGCTTTAAAAACATAAGTTAAATCACATCACTCCTTTGCTTGAAAACTCTCTACTAGATCTCCGTATTAATCTGAGTAAAGGTCAAAGTTCCTATGATCCTCCAAAAGGCCTTACAAGATAGATACGGTCTCCCCTTTGTTCTCTAACTTCATCTCTTATTACTCTCCTAAAGGAAAACTGTTTCTCTACTCAGAACATGTCTGACACCAAAAATGTGAGTTTTCCACACCAAACAATTCTCCAGTTCTCTGTGGACAACAGCTGGGTGTCCTACAATTTAATTCAATTCCGACACTAACTGCCCAGACTTAGTGTAGACCGCCCACAGGTTAAAGGCTTAATCCCGCAAGACTGCTCCCCTTTCCTGCTTCAGACACTAATTGTAAGTCATAGGTCATCCCCAGGTTATCCACACTTCTGTCCAAATTAGCTACAAATTGGCTTTTCAGGTGTGACTGTTTGCTATAATGGCTCACAGAATTCAGGGAAACACTGTACTTACTATGAGTGGTTTATTACAAAGGATACAAAAGAACACCCACCCAGATGAAGAGGTACATGGGGCAAGGTCTAGAAGGCCCCAAGCACATGAGCTTCTGTCCCCATGGAGTTTGGGGTACTCCAGCTTCCTGGCACAAGGGAGCATTCACCAACCCTGAAGTTCTCAGAACCCCTTCATTTAGGGTTTTTATGCAGGTTCTATTACATAGGTATGGTTGATTAAATCATTGGCTGCTGGTGATTAACTCAATGTCTAGCTTTTCTCCCCTCCCTAGAGGTCTGGACAGGGCTGAAAGTTCTAACTTTATCACGTGGTTGGTTCCTCTGGCAACCAGTCCCCTTCTTGAAGCCATCCTATTTATAATTGGAACCTCTGTCACCTGCTTAGCCTTGTTTTTTCTGTAGCATTTACTACATTTTAATATACTTTTCATTTTGTTGTTTTTTAAAATTTATTGTTTGAACTCCACAATTAGAAGATAAGTTGCATGAAAACAGGGTGTGTATGGGTACACTGCTTGACCCAAGGTAAATAATATATATTTATTGAATGCATGGTTGAATGAATGTAGTGAATTAGAAAGATGCACAAGAAACCTGTGAGTGTTACAGAAGGCTATTTGGAGAACTTGCTTTTGTTCTTCTGACTCCTCACCCTGGCGTCCCTCCACCAATATGCTATTGCATCTGAATGGGAGTTCTAGTTAGTTTATGCCTCAAGACCACAAGATCTGTCTGCTCACTTATGCCAATAAGCAGATCTAAGTTTTGAAACTCAGATACAAAAATTCCTCTTTTAGAGGAGCAAATTCAATTATTTATTGAAAATAAAAACTTAGAAATATTCGTGTTTTTATGAAGAGATATTTGAACACCAGAAGAACACCTATTTTAAGGTTTTTATTGAAGTATAGTTGATTTACAATATTGTGTTAGTTTCAGGTGTACTGCAAAATTATTCATGTATATATATATATATTCTTTTTCAGATTCTTTTCCCTTATAGGTTACTACAAAATATTGATTATAGTTCCTTGTACTATACAGTAGGTCCTTGTTGGTTATCTATTTTATATATAGTAGTTTGTATGTTAATCCCAAACTCCTAATTTATTCCTCTCCACCCCCTTCCCCCTTTGGTAACCATAAATTTTGTTTTCTATGTCTGTGGGTCTATTTCTGTTTTAAGTTCATTTGTATCTTTTGTTTTTTTTTTTAGATGTTGGGGGTAGGAGTTTATCAATTACTGTATTTATTTTGGCTGTGTCAGGTCTTTGTTTCTGTGCGAGGGCTTCCCCTAGTTGTGGCAAGCGGGGACCATTCTTCATCGTGGTGCGCGGGCCTCTCACTATCGCCGCCTCTCTTGTTGCGGAGCACAGGCTCCAGACGCGCAGGCTCAGTAGTTGTGGCTCACGGACCTAGCCGCTCCACGGCATGTGGGATCCTCCCGGACCAGGGCCCGAACCCTTGTCCCCTGCACTGGCAGGCAGACTCTCAACCACTGCGCCACCAGGGAAGCCCCCATTTGTATCTTTATTTTTTAGATTCCACATATAAGCAATATCATATGATATTTGTCTTTCTCTATCTGGCTTACTTCACATAGTATGATAATCTTTAGGTCCTAGAAAAGAAGAAGTTCCTATTTTAACTAAACATCACAAATATAAGGCTCAAGTGGACAAGAGCATATAGTTTTCTTTCTATGGAAGAGAGCAATAGTTGTAGAATGTGTTTTGCTTTCTACTAATAGTATGGTTATCTTTGAATTGTATATTATTCATAAACCTAGATTGGGCATTCTTTTAAAGTAAGCTTTATAATAAATGGATTTGCAAGACCAAAAACTTTATTGTACAATATAATAATTTTTTCTTTTTTAAAAAAAAAATTATTTTATTTATTTATTTTTGGCTGTGTTGGGTCTTCGTTGCTGCACAGGCTTTCTCTAGCTGCAGTGAGAGGGGGCTTCTCTTCGTAGTGGTGCACAGGCTTCTCATTGTGGTGGCTTCTCTTGTTGCGGAGCACGGGCTCTAGGTGCACGGGCTTCAGTATTCGTGGAGCACGGGCTTAGTTGCTCCACGACATGTGGGATCTTCCTGGACCAGGGCTCGAACCCATGTCTCCTGCATTGGCAGGCGGATTCTTAACCACTGCGCCACCAGGGAAGTCCCTACAATATAATGATTTTATTCTTTAATAGAAAGAGGGACTAAGTGATAGAGATTACTTGATTTTTTTTTGTAAATATCAATTTAACTGAGGGAAGTTGTCAGTAAATCATCTCCTAAGCAGTTTTAATCATAGCTTGTATACAAGATTTTTCTGCTTTTTCCTCAAACATTCTTTACAATAGGAAGCCTCATTTAAGACAACAAAATTTAAATCAGATATTAAATTCCAGTTAATGTTGAACAGTTACAAGGAATCTTAGAAGGTCTATTTTTTAAAATTTATATTTCACAGAAAATTTTTAAAAAGGGACAGCTTCTATAATATCAATAAGAATAGGTAGACAAGAAGATAGGAACTTTTTTTGTGAATAAATTTTACTATTTCTTGACCATTGGTGTATAAATTTTTCTGACAGTCTAGTTGAATCTGTTCAAACCCTTGTGATTTACCTTAAGCTTGTCATTGGATTTTGAAAGGCACATTGGTTATTTTCAGGACAAAAAAAGGCATTTATTAAGCATTTTACTGGGCATTTTTAACTTTGTTCATTTATTTATTTTTTTGTAATGGCTTTACTGGGATATAATTCAGATACCATAAATTTCACCTATTTAAGAAGTACAATTCAATGGCTTTTTAGTATATGGTTTTTCACAGAGTTGTGTGACTATCACCACAGTTAATTTTAGAATATCTTCATCACCCCCAAAGGAATCCCCTGCCCTTTAGCAGTCACTCTCCATCTATCCCCAAATTCCCTAGCCCTAAGCAACCACTAATATACTTTCTATCTTTATAGATTCACCTATTCTGGACATTTCATATAAATGGAATTATATGTGTTTTTTTCTGATTGGCTTCTTTCACTTAGCACAATGTCTTCAGGGTTCATCAGTGCTGCAACATGCATCAATACTTCATTCCTTTTTATTGCCAAATAATATTCCACTATATGAATATATGTACCACATTTTATTCATCCATTCATCAGTTGATGGACATGAATTGTTTCCATTTTTTGGCTGTTTTGAATAATACTGCAGTGAACATTGTACAAGTTTTGGTTTATATGTTTTCATTCCTCTTACATATATATACCAAGGAGTGGATTTTCTGGGTCATATAGTAACTCTGTGTTTAACCTTTTGAGGAACTGACTCTTTCCTAAAGCAGCTGCACTATTTTGCATTCCTGCCAGCAGTGTATAAGCGTTCTAATTTCTCCATATCTTCACTGTTTCACTTAGCAACACTGAATAGCAGCATATTTAAAACAATGTTTAATAACAATTCTGCTGGATAGATTTTATAAATTTTATTTATGTATAGAGAAACAAAGGCTTAGAAAAAGCATAAATAATTGGTCCAAACCCACAATGCTAGAAAGTGTTAGAGTTAGTTTTCAAACTCAGTTCTAATTAAACATCTACACCTTTCATTCATTCTAAAATTCTATTTATTTTTTCCAGAAATATTTTAGAAAATCACTTATATTTAGCACATATATGAGTGTATACCATGTTTTAGGAACCGGGGAAACAGTTCAACTTGCTTATAGACCCGTGAGACTAGTGGCTCAGAATTGCTTACATATAGGTCAGCAATTTAAAGTCTCTTTTAATACTCTTAAAAATTAGTTAGAACCCCAAAGAGCTTTTGTTTATGTGGCTTTTGTCTATTGATATGTTTAGTATTAGAAATTAAAACCAAGAAAAATTTTAAATTAATTTTTATTGGAGTATAGTTGCTTTACAATGTTGTGTTAGTTTCTACTTTACAGCAAAGTGAATCATCTATAGGTATACATATATCCCCTCTTTGTTGGATTTCCTCCCCATTTATGTTACCACAGAGCACTGAGTAGAGTTCCTTGAGCTCATTAGTTATCTATTTTATACATAGTATCGATAGTGTATATATGTCAATCTCACTCTGCCAGTTCATCCCCCCCTCCTTACCCCTTGGTATCCATATGTCTGTTCTCTATGTCTTTGTTTCTATTTCTGCTCTGTAAATAAGATCATCTCTACCATTTTTCTAGATTCCACATATGTGTGATTAATGTACAATATTTGTTTTTCTCTTTCTGACTTACTCTATATGACAGTCTCTAGGTCCATCCACATCTCTACAAATGACCCAATTTTGTTCCTTTTTATGGCTGAGTAATATTCCATTGTATATATGTAACACATCTTCTTTATCCATTCCTCTGTTGATGGACACTTAGGTTGCTTCCATGTCCTGGCTATTGTAAATATGCTGCAATGGACATTGGGGGGCATGTGTCTTTTTGAATTATGGTTTTGTCTGGGTATATGCCCAGGTGTGGGATTGCTGGCTCATATGGTAGTTCTATTTTTAGTTTTTTAAGGAACCTCCATACTGTTTTCCATAGTGGCTGTATCAATGTACATTCCCACCAACAGTGCAAGAGGGTTCCCTTTTCTCCAAACCCCCCAGCATTTATTGTTTGTAGATTTTTTTGAGGATGGCCATTCTGACTGTTGTGAGATGATACCTCATTGTAGTTTTCATTTGCATTTCTCTAATAATTAGTGATGTTGAGCATCTTTAAATGTGCCTCTTGGCCATCTGTATGTCTTCTTTGGTGAAGTGTCTATTTAGGTCTCCCACCCATTTTCTGATTGGGTTTTTTTTGTTGTTGTTGTTGTTGTTTTGCGGTACGCGGGCCTCTCACTGTTGTGGCCTCTCCCGTTGCGGAGCACAGGCCCTGGATGCACAGGCTCAGAGGCCATGGCTCACGGGCCCAGCCGCTCCACAGCATGTGGAATCTTCCCGGACCGGGGCACGAACCTGTGTCCCCTGCATCGGCAGGCAGACTCAACCACTGCGCCACCAGGGAAGCCCCATTTGTTTATTTTTGTTTTTATTTTTATTACTCCAGGAGGTGGGTCAAAAAGATCTTGCCGCAATTTATGTCAAAGAGTGTTCTGCCTGTGTTTTCCTCAAGAGGTTTATAGTGTCTGGCCTTACGTTTAGGTTTTTAATCCATTTTGAGTTTATTTTTGTATACGGTGTTAGGGAGTGTTTTAATTTCATTCTTTTACATGTAGCTGTCCAGTTTTCCCAGCACCACTTATTGGAGAGGCTGTCTTTTCTCCATTGTATATTCTTGCCTCCTTTGTCATAGATTAGGTGACCATAGGTGCGTGGGTTTATCTCTGGGCTTTCTATCCAGTTCCATTTGTCTATATTTCTATTTTTGTGCCAGTACTATACTGTCTTGATTACTGTAGCTTTGTAGTATAGTCTGAAGTCCGGGAGACTGATTCCTCCAGTTCCATTTTTCATTCTCAAGATTGCTTTGTCTGTTCAGGGTCTTTTGTGTTTTCATACAAATTGTAAAATTTTTTGTTCTAATTCTGTGAAAAATGCCATTGGTAATTTGATAGGGATTGCATTGAATCTGTAGATTGCTTTGGGTAGTATAGTCATTTTCACAGTATTAATTCTTCCAGTCCAAGAACATGGTATATCTCTCCATCTGTTTGTGTCGGCTTTGATTTTTTTAATCAGTATCTTATAGTTGTCTGCATACAGGTCTTTTGCCTCCTTAGGTAGGTTTATTCCTAGGTATTTTATCCTTCTTGTTGCAGTGGTAAATGGGATTGTTTCCTTAATTTCTTTTTCTGATCGTTTGTTGTTAATGTATAGAAATGCAAGAGATTTCTGTGTGTTAATTTTGTATCCTGTGACTTCACTAAATTCATTGATTAGCTGTAGTAGTTTTCTGGTGGCACCTTTAGGATGTTCTATGTAAAGTATCATGTCATTTGCAAACAGTGACAGTTTTACTTCTCCTTTTCCATTTGGATTCCTTTTATTTCTTTTTCTTCTCTTGACTGCCGTGGCTAGGACTTCCAGGACTACGTTGAATAATAGTGGCGAGAGTGGACACCCTTGTCTTGTTCCTTATCTTAGAGGAAATGCTTTCAGTTTTTCACTATTGAGAATAATGTTTGCTGTGGGTTTGTCATATATGGCCTTTATTATGTCAAGATAGGTTCCCTGTATGACCACTTTCTGGAGAGTTTTTATCATAAATAGGTGTTGAATTAAAACCAAGAAATTTTAAAAATATTATTTGTTACTTCATTGAAAATAACAATAAACTTATCGCTTGTTAAAATAAGTAAAACAATTTTACAAAAATAACTATAATGTTTAAAAAATAATTTGGTGAGAATAGCGGAATTATTTTACTTTTTTACAAATTTCTTTAATGTCAGGCTTAGTAGAAGATAGTTGAATTCTCATGTCTGCTTCTGCATTCAATCTGTTGCAATGTTGTTTTGATTGAAGTATGTGAAGTATCACACATATATACATTTAGAAAGTGGAGTATTTTAATAGTATTTTTCAGATAATTGTGGATGTTTTTTGTACTACACCAAAGTTTACAAGTAGTATAAAGGTTAATTGCAATTTGGAATCTGAAACATAAGGAATTCTTCATATTTTATTAAATTACATTAAAATCCACTGGTCTAACTTGCACTTTTTTTTTTATTTTTTTTTATTTTTTTGCTTTATAACAAATTTAATCAGTTATACATATACATATGTTTCCATATCCCCTCCCTTTTGCGTCTCCCTCCCACCCTCCCTATCCCACCCCTCCAGGCAGTCACAAAGTATCGAGCTGATCTCCCTGTGCTATGCGGCTGCTTCCCACTAGCTATCTACCTCACGTTTGGTAGTGTATATATGTCCATGCCGCTCTTTCACTTTGTCACAGCTTACCCTTCCCCCTCCCCATATCCTCAAGTCCATTCTCTAGTAGGTCTGTGTCTTTATTCCTGTCTTACCCCTATGTTCTTCATGACATTTTTTTTTCTTAAATTCCATATATATGTGTTAGCATACAGTATTTGTCTTTCTCTTTCTGACTTACTTCACTCTGTATGACAGACTCTAGGTCTATCCACCTCATTACAAATAGCTCAATTTCATTTCTTTTTATGGCTGAGTAATATTCCATTGTATATATGTGCCACATCTTCTTTATCCATTCATCCGATGATGGACACTTAGGTTGTTTCCATCTCCGGGCTATTGTAAATAGGGCTGCTATGAACATTTTGCTACATGTCTCTTTTTGAATTATGGTTTCCTCAGGGTATATGCCCAGTAGTGGGATTGCTGGGTCATATGGTAGTTCTATTTGTAGTTTTTTAAGGAACCTCCATACCGTTCTCCATAGCGGCTGTACCAATTCACATTCCCACCAGCAGTGCAAGAGTGTTCCCTTTTTTCCACACCCTCTCCAGCATTTATTGTTTCTAGATTTTTTGATGATGGCCATTCTGACTGGTGTGAGATGATATCTCATGGTAGTTTTGATTTGCATTTCTCTAATGAGTAAAGATGTTGAGCATCCTTTCATGTGTTTGTTGGCAGTCTGTATATCTTCTGTGGAGAAATGTCTATTTAGGTCTTCTGCCCATTTTTGGATTGGGTTGTTTGTTTTTTTGTTATTGAGCTGCATGAGCTGCTTATAAATTTTGGAGATTAATCCTTTGTCAGTTGCTTCATTTGCAAATATTTTCTCCCATTCTGAGGGTTGTCTTTTGGTCTTGTTTATGGTTTCCTTTGCTGTGCAAAAGCTTTTAAGTTTCATTAGGTCCCATGTGCTTATTTTTGTCTTTATTTCCATTTCTCTAGGAGGTGGGTCAAAAAGGATCTTGCTGTGATTTATGTCATAGAGTGTTCTGCCTATGTTTTCCTCTAAGAGTTTGATAGTGTCTGGCCTTACATTTAGGTCTTTAATCCATTTTGAGCTTATTTTTGTGTATGGTGTTAGGGAGTGATCTAATCTCATACTTTTACATGTCCCTATCCAGTTTTCCCAGCACCACTTATTGAAGAGACTGTCCTTTCTCCACTGTACATTCCTGCCTCCTTTATCAAAGATAAGGTGACCATATGTCCGTGGGTTTAACTCTGGGCTTTCTATCCTGTTCCATTGATCTATCTTTCTGTTTTTGTGCCAGTACCATACTGTCTTGATTACTGTAGCTTTGTAGTATAGTCTGAAGTCAGGGAGCCTGATTCCTCCAGCTCCATTTTTCGTTCTCAAGATTGCTTTGGCTATTCGGGGTCTTTTGTGTTTCCATACAAATTGTGAAATTTTTTGTTCTAGTTCTGTGAAAAATGCCAGTGGTAGTTTGATAGGGATTGCATTGAATCTGTAGATTGCTTTGGGTAGTAGAGTCATTTTCACAATGTTGATTCTTCCAATCCAAGAACATGGTACATCTCTCCATCTATTTGTATCATCTTTAATTTCTTTCATCAGTGTCTTATAATTTTCTGCATACAGGTCTTTTGTCTCCTTAGGTAGGTTTATTCCTAGATATTTTATTCTTTTGGTTGCAATGGTAAATGGGAGTGTTTCCTTGATTTCACTTTCAGATTTTTCATCATCAGTATATAGGAATGCCAGAGATTTCTGTGCATTAATTTTGTATCCTGCAACTTTACCAAATTCATTGATTAACTCTAGTAGTTTTCTGGTAGCATCTTTAGGATTCTCTATGTATAGTATCATGTCATCTGCAAATAGTGACAGCTTTACTTCTTCTTTTCCAATTTGGATTCCTTTTATTTCCTTTTCTTCTCTGATTGCTGTGGCTAAAACTTCCAAAACTAGGTTGAATAAGAGTGGTGAGAGTGGGCAACCTTGTCTTGTTCCTGATCTTAGTGGAAATGGTTTCAGTTCTTCACCATTGAGGACGATGCTGGCTGTGGGTTTGTCATATATGGCCTTTATTATGTTGAGGAAAGTTCCCTCTATGCCTACTTTCTGCAGGGTTTTTATCATAAATGGGTGTTGAATTTTGTCGAAAGCTTTCTCTGCATCTATTGAGATGATCATATGGTTTTTCTCCTTCAATTTGTTAATATGGTGTATCACGTTGATTGATTTGCGTATATTGAAGAATCCTTGCATTCCTGGAATAAACCCCACTTGATCATGGTGTATGATCCTTTTAATGTGCTGTTGGATTCTGTTTGCTAGTATTTTGTTGAGGATTTTTGCATCTATGTTCATCAGTGATATTGGCCTGTAGTTTTCTTTCTTTGTGACATCCTTGTCTGGTTTTGGTATCAAGGTGATGGTGGCCTCGTAGAATGAATTTGGGAGTGTTCCTCCCTCTGCTATATTTTGGAAGAGTTTCAGAAGGATGGGTGTTAGCTCTTCTCTAAATGCTTGATAGAATTCGCCTGTGAAGCCATCTGGTCCTGGGCTTTTGTTTGTTGGAAGATTTTTTATCACAGTTTCAATTTCAGTGCTTGTGATTGGTCTGTTCATATTTTCTATTTCTTCCTGATTCAGTCTTGGCAGGTTGTGCATTTCTAAGAATTTGTCCATTTCTTCCAGGTTGTCCATTTTATTGGCATAGAGTTGCTTATAGTAATCTCTTATGATCTTTTGTATTTCTGCAGTGTCAGTTGTTACTTCTCCTTTTTCATTTCTAATTCTATTGATTTGAGTCTTCTCCCTTTTTTTCTTGATGAGTCTGGCTAATGGTTTATCAATTTTGTTTATCTTCTCAAAGAACCAGCTTTTAGTTTTATTGATCTTTGCTATCGTTTCCTTCATTTCTTTTTCATTTATTTCTGATCTGATTTTTATGATTTCTTTCCTTCTGCTAACTTTGGGATGTTTTTGTTCTTCTTTCTCTAATTGCTTTAGGTGCAAGGTTAGGTTGTTTATTCGAGATGTTTCCTGTTTCTTAAGGTGGGATTGTATTGCTATAAACTTCCCTCTTAGAACTGCTTTTGCTGCATCCCATAGGTTTTGGGTCGTCGTGTCTCCATTGTCATTCGTTTCTAGGTATTTTTTAATTTCCTCTTTGATTTCTTCAGTGATCACTTCGTTATTAAGTAGTGTATTGTTTAGCCTCCATGTGTTTGTATTTTTTACAGCTCTTTTCCTGTAATTGATATCTAGTCTCATAGCATTGTGGTCGGAAAAGATACTTGATACAATTTCAATTTTCTTAAATTTACCAAGGCTTGATTTGTGACCCAAGATATGATCTATCCTGGAGAATGTTCCATGAGCACTTGAGAAAAATGTGTATTCTGTTGTTTTTGGATGGAATGTCCTATAAATATCAATTAAGTCCATCTTGTTTAATGTATCATTTAAAGCTTGTGTTTCCTTATTTATTTTCATTTTGGATGATCTGTCCATTGGTGAAAGTGGGGTGTTAAAGTCCCCTACTATGAGTGTGTTACTGTCGATTTCTCCTTTTATGGCTGTTAGTATTTTCCTTATGTATTGAGGTGCTCCTATGTTGGGTGCATAAATATTTACAATTGTTATATCTTCTTCTTGGATCGATCCCTTGATCATTATGTAGTGTCCTTCTTTATCTCTTCTAGTAGTCTTTATTTTAAAGTCTATTTTGTCTGATATGAGAATTGCTACTCCAGCTTTCTTTTGGTTTCCATTTGCATGGAATATCTTTTTCCATCTCCTTACTTTCAGTCTGTATGTGTCTCTAGGTCTGAAGTGGGTCTCTTGTAGACAGCATATATATGGGTCTTGTTTTTGTATCCATTCAGCCACTCTGTGTCTTTTGGTGGGAGCATTTAGTCCATTTACATTTAAGGTAATTATCGATATGTATGTTCCTATTCCCATTTTCTTAATTGTTTTGGGTTCGTTATTGTAGGTCTTTTCCTTCTGTTGTGTTTCTTGCCTAGAGAAGTTCCTTTAGCATTTGTTGTAAAGCTGGTTTGGTGGTGCTGAACTCTCTCAGCTTTTGCTTGTCTGTAAAGGTTTTAATTTCTCCATCAAATCTGAATGAGATCCTTGCTGGGTAGAGTAATCTTGGTTGCAGGTTTTTCTCCTTCATCACTTTAATTATGTCCTGCCACTCCCTTCTGGCTTGTAGAGTTTCTGCTGAGAGATCAGCTGTTATCCTGATGGGGATTCCCTTGTGTGTTATTTGTTGTTTTTGCCTTGCTGCTTTTAATATGATTTCTTTGTGTTTAATTTTTGACAGTTTGATTAATATGTGTCTTGGCGTATTTCTCCTTGGATTTATTCTGTATGGGACTCTCTGTGCCTCCTGGACTTGATTAACTATTTCCTTTCCCATATTAGGGAAGTTTTCAACTATAATCTCTTCAAATATTTTCTCAGTCCCTTTCTTTTTCTCTTCTTCTTCTGGAACCCCTATAATTCGAATGTTGGTGCGTTTAATGTTGTCCCAGAGGTCTCTGAGACTGTCCTCTGTTCTTTTCATTCTTTTTTCTTTATTTTGCTCTGCAGCAGTTATTTCCACTATTTTATCTTCCACCTCACTTATCCGTTCTTCTGCCTCAGTTATTCTGCTATTGATCCCGTCTAGAGTATTTTTTATTTCATGTATTGTGTTTTTTTTTTTTTTTTTTTTTTTGCTGTACGCGGGCCTCTCACTGTTGTAGCCTCTCCCGTTGCGGAGCACAGGCTCCGGACACACAGGCTCCGCGGCCATGGCTCGCGGGCCCAGCCGCTCCGCGGCATGTGGGATCTTCCGGGATCGGGGCACGAACCCGTGTCCCCTGCATCGGCAGGCGGACTCTCAACCACTGCGCCACCAGGGAAGCCCCTATTTCATGTATTGTGTTTTTAATCGATGCTTGATTCATCTTTAGTTCTTCTAGGTCCTTGTTAACTGTTTCTTGCATTTTGTCTATTCTATTTCCAAGATTATGGATCTGGGAAATAGAATCTTGGATCATCTTTACCATCATTATTCTGAATTCTTTTTCAGGTAGAGTGCCTATTACCTCTTCATTTGTTAGGTCTGGTGGGTTTTTATCTTGCTCCTTCTCCTGCTGTGTGTTTTTCTGTCTTCTCATTTTGCTTGTGTTACTGTGTTTGGGGTCTCCTTTTTGCAGGCTGCAGGTTCGTAGTTCCTGTTGTTTTTGGTGTCTGTCCCCAGTGGCTAAGGTTGGTTTAGTGGGATGTGTAGGCTTCCTGGTAGAGGGGACTAGTGCCTGTGTTCTGGTGGATGAGGCTGGATCTTGTCTTTCTGGTGGGCAGGTCCACGTCTGGTGGTGTGTTTTGGGGTGTCTGTGGACTTTTTATGATTTTAGGCCACCTCTCTGCTAATGGGTGGCGTTGTGTTCCTGTCTTGCTAGTTGTTTGGCTTAGGGTGTCCAGCACTGTAGCTTGCTGGTCGTTGAGTGAAGCTGGGTGCTGGTGTTGAGATGGAGATCTCTGGAAGATTTTCGCCGTTTGATATTATGTGGAGCTGGGAGGTCTCTTGTGGACCAGTGTCCTGAAGTTGGCTCTCCCACCTCAGAGGCACAGCACTGACTCCGGGCTCCTCAATTTGGGATGATGTGTTGTCTATTCATGTATTCCACAGATGCAGGGTACATCAAGTTGATTGTGGAGCTTTAATCCGCTGCTTCTGAGGCTGCTGGGAGAGGTTTCCCTTTCTCTTCTTTGTTCTCACAGCTCCCGGGTCTCAGCTTTGGATTTGGCCCCGCCTCTGCGTGTAGGTCGCCGGAGGGCGTCTGTTCTTCGCTCAGACAGGACAGGGTTAAAGGAGCAGCCGCTTCGGGGACTCTGGCTCACTCAGGCCGGGAGGGAGGGAGGGGCACGGAGTGCGGGGTGGGCCTGCAGCGGCAGAGGGCGGCGTGACGTTGCACCAGCCCGAGGCGCGCCGTGCGTTCTCCCAGGGAAGCCGCCCCTGGATCCCGGGACCCCGGCAGTGGCGGGCTGCACAGGCTCCCGGAAGGGCGGTGTGGGCAGTGACCTGCGCTCGCACACAGGCTTCTTGGCGGCGGCAGCAGCAGCCCCAGCGTCCCACGCCTGTCACTGGGCTCCGCGCTTTCAGTCGCGACTCGCGCCCGTCCGTGGAGCCCCTTTAAGCAGCGCTCTTAATCCCCTCTCCTCGCGCACCAGGAAACCAAGAGGGAAGAAAAAGTCTCTTGCCTCTTCGGCAGCTCCAGAGTTTTCCCGGACTCCCTCCCGGCTAGCTGTGGCACATTAGCCCCCTTCACGCTGAGTTCTCGCCGCCAGCCCCAGTCCTCTCCCTGCGCTCTGACCGAAGCCCGAGCCTCAGCTTCCAGCGCTGCGCGCCCCGGCGGGCGAGCAGACAAGCCTCTCGGGCTGGTGAGTGCCGCTCGGCACCGATCCTCTGTGTGCGGATCTCTCCGCTTTGCCCTACCCAGGTATGTGGGGAGTTTCTTGCCTTTTGGGAGGTCTGGGGTCTTCTGCCAGCGTTCAGTAGGTGTTCTGTAGGAGTTGTTCCACGTGTAGCTGTATTTCTGGTGTATCCGTGGGGAGGAAGGTGATCTCCGCGTCTTACTCTTCTGCCATCTTGAAGTGCTGATCTAACTTGCACTTTGAATGGGACTTTTACCAGTGTATGATTTTATGACATGTATATATCATTTGGAAAATGTTGAATCACTGAGTTATACAAAGTTTCCAAATGTTGGTGTATTTTATGATACAATATGGATAAATCTCATCCGTTAATATCACTTTTGTTGACTTGGAAGCACAGATCTTATTACTGAAAACAAATACAAATACAGTGGTTTTCCTTGAAGTGAAAGGCTCACTTCGTATTATTTTTGAGAAAATATCTTTTAAAAATTCAAATTGAGGGGCTTCCCTCGTGGCGCAGTCGTTGAGAGTCCGCCTGCCGATGCAGGGGACACGGGTTCGTGCCCCGGTCCGGGAAGATCCCACATGCCGCGGAGCGGCTGGGCTTGTGAGCCATGGCAGCTGACCCTGCGCGTCCGGAGCCTGTGCTCCGCAACGGGAGAGGCCGCAACAGTGAGAGGCCCGCGTACCGCAGAAAAAAAAATCCAAGTTTGAATAACTGTTCTCTGCCTGTCAGTCAATTCTTTCAAGTAAAAATGGTACACTATGGAAAAAGCAGTTAGTTTGGATCTCAAAGAATCACACAAGTGCTTTTCCTCAAGAAAGCCAGTTTAACATGCTGCAGAAATTCTTTATATGTACTTCCTATTTGGTTACACTATTATTTCATAAAGGACACTCTTAAATTGAGATTTAATAAAATTATTGTTTGTATACTTTCATCAGGAGTTTTAAAGTGAAACTGACATTTAAAAAAATACTTGGGGGCTTCCCTGGTGGCGCAGTGGTTGGGAGTCCGCCTGCCAATGCAGGGGACGCGGGTTCGTGCCCTGGTCTGGGAGGATCCCACATGCCGCGGAGCGGCTGGGCCCATGGGCCATGGCCGCTGGGCCTGCGGGTCCAGAGCCTGTGCTCCGCAGCAGGAGGGGCCGTGGTGGTGGGAGGCCTGTGTACCACAAAAAAAACCCATAATAAATAAATAATAAAATAAAAATTAAGAAAAGTAAAAAAATACTTAGTTGCAAGGACTTCAGTGACCACTAACTAGTACAGTTTAGAGTCACTGGCTTGATTTGTACTAGGGCACCAGCAATTTTACCCATCACTGTTTTTGTACTAATAGGGTAAATGTCAATACAGTGAAAAGGCAAAAAAGGTCACAGTAGATTTGTAAGCCTAGTTTTATGCATATAATTTAGGTGCATGAATATTATATTCATACCCTGATGATATCCAAAATGCTCTTTGGAAAGTATGAGTTGAATATATGGAAGTCAAGAGATAGATGTATAAGTAACACTAGTGAAAGGAATAGGCATTCCCTTCCCAGAAATTTAGATGTTTATTTTTGTTTAATCTTTGATTGTTATAGAGTGTACCCACAATTATTTAAAACATTAGTTTAGAAGGAAATCAATTTCTTTAAATATCTTCTTACCTCAAATTCTATTTTAACTTTAAGTAACCGTTAGTGAAAATGTTTTCTTTTTAATAATGGGAAGAAATAACTTATAAGTAACCTATAAATAACTCATAATTACTTAACCTTGAGCAAGACATGTTTTATTCTTAATAGTTCCAAGAATTGTATAATGTCACTTATCAATATACACTACTGTATGATATCAGTACAGAAGTATAAAAGAATAACATAATATTCCCTCCTTACTCTGCCCCTCCTAGCCTATTTTAAAAATAAGATTTTTAAAGTAAAAATAAGTTATGCAACTTCTTTTTTTTCCTTAATATAGATTTATTTATCTCACTCTTGGATAATGTTTCTGTTTCAGTCACTAATCTCCAGAAATTAGAACAGTACATAGAAGGTACTCAATAAATATTTGTTAAATGAATGAATCAATTTTTTTTTTTTTTTTTTTTTTTTGTGGTACGTGGGCCTCTCACTGTTGTGGCCTCTCCCGTTGCGGAGCACAGGCTCCGGACGCGCAGGCTCAGCGGCCATGGCTCACGGGCCCAGCCGCTCCGCGGCATGTGGGATCTTCCCGGACCGGGGCATGAACCCGCGTTCTCTGCATCAGCAGGCGGACTCTCAACCACTGCGCCACCAGGGAAGCCCAATTCTTTACATTATCTTAAGAGCTATCTGCATACAATTCCTAGCTATTAATAAACTTGTTCATCCTTTCCTCTATCAATAAGCATTGGTTTATTTCTAGTTTCTCATTTTTAAAGTAACACTATGGTAAAAAGATGGGTGGAAGAATGTTTCAGGCAATGTGAGTAGTATGGGTGATACCCAGAAACACGAGAAATTACTTTTCTGGGAAATTTCATGTTTTTAGGGGAAAAAGTGTGTACGTGTGTGCTCATTTTTGTTGTTGGGGTGGGAAGATGTTAAAGTTGGAAAGCAAATATGAGAGATGACGCCAGATGGGCAAGCAAGGACAAGATCATGAAAGGGTATGTAAACCATTTTTAAAAGTCTGGACTTTATTAGAGGAGAGTCATTGAAGAGTTTCAGTGGGAGAGTGACATGATCCTTTCTACCATGCATGAATTTCCAACTTTCAGGAAGTTGGAATAAAGTGGCATTTTATAGTCAATGAAATTGTCTGTGATTTTAGAACTTTATTAAACATTTAGAATAAAATAAATCATAATATTTTAAAATCATATAACTTTTGTTCTTTATTGTTAAGATAGATTCTGAAATAGATTTTGATATAGATGTTATTTGACCATAATGGCAAATAATAGTGTTTGCTATGTGAAAGCACTTTTCTAACTGCTTCACATTTATGAACTTGTATTAACTCACTTGGTCTGTACAACACCCTGTACTATTCCAATTTGATAAGAGATCAATAAGATCAAAGTTAGATTCCTAGGAAATGGTAGAGCTGAAGATTTAAAATCTGGCTCCAGATCCCCTGCTCTTAAACACTTCACCATACTACTTCCTCAGTCTGATTATTATTAAAATATACAAGCAAAACTCAGTGAACTTACAGATAAACTGTGATAAGTCAAAAAATTAAAAGTTGTATTTCCTCATTTACAGAATGATGTAACTTCAACTTATGTATTCTGCTTTTATTCCGGTAGAGCTTTTTTCTTTTGTAAACATAAAGAGATAAAAATATATTTTTTAAATTAGTGAGTTTTCCGGCTAAACTGACATTAATTATAATGTTACATATGGTAAAAGAAAATGATGTTTTGAATTCAGTGAAGTTTACTCTCAAAATTAACTAAAAAAAAATCACATCTGAAAAGTTAATGCTGGGTTGTATGTTAATATATAATGTTAGCCTAATGAGTATATATACAATATGTTTACATTCATTCTTCTTGGTAACATAAATGATTTTTTTTCTCATGCTACCAAGATATTAATGATCTTAACAGATACAGGCAAGATTGAATGATTTTTATAAAACATTAAAATTGCAGAAAGTCTACACTCAAGGAACATTTCTAGAATTATAGCCCTTTACTAGAAGTGTCCTTATAGATTATCTAGTCCACTCTCATTTTACAGATGGGGAAATGGAGGCCCAGAGAGCTATCTGTACAAGTGGCAAAACTGAAACTAGAACGCAGATATCCTGATTTAAATTCCAGTCCCTTTTCACTATACAACTTCATAGATAATAAAATTTTTATAGCTCTTATTAAACACCTTGCAAATTATAAGATGAGCATCATACTATTTTTGAATCTTAATTTTTTCCTATTTCTGTCATTCTCTGTATACTAACAAACAACAAACCCTTACTAAGTGCTACAAACTTATGTGATTTATCTGGCCTCAGCTTGAGTATTTTGTCTGTTAAATCTTTGTAACTTTCTGCATTCCTGTTGGTTTACACTCCCAAAGTGCCACCGATTTTTTTTTAATCACTTTTTTGTTGTTGTTGTTATGACCCCTTGTTTCCTAAGAAACTTAGATTAGTGTTCTTTAGATGGCTCTTTCTCTTATTTAAAAGAAATTAGGGTTCTGCAGAACCCCTCAGGAGCTCAGATTTTCAAATACATGGCCCAATGAAATGCAGAGGTTCTTGTGGCCCATAGTATTCCACTTGTTAAATTTGAGCAATGGCGGGCACTGAAGTCTTAAAGTCCATATGTAACTGTTTTCCCTATAAAGCATCCTAATTTGCTATTTCTGAAAAAGCATCATTTAAACTATGATCAATCTCTCTAAACCAGCACATGTGAAAACTCAACTTCGGAGGTTCCAGAGTGACAGTCTTAGTATCACTGGACAAGTTGTGTTTCTTAAAACATTTTCCTATTGATTGCTTCTGTCATTTGACTAACATTTCATTGTTAGATAACATGATAAACTTGAGGAATTAAAAATATGCTAAAATAAGTAAAGAAATCCATGTTGCTTCTTAACTGGATTGAGGAAAATAATTACCGAAATCAACTGTCTTCTGAAAGAGATTTAAATTGGATTATGCTCGTCCCTGCATATCAACGCGGGATTGGTTCCAGGACCACCCCACCTTCCAAACCACAGATGCTCAAGTCCCTTACATAAAACAGGTGATATTTGCATATAACCTATGCATATCCTCCCATGTACTTTAAATCATCTCTAGATTACTTACAATACCTAATAAATATAAATAGTTGTAAATACAATGTAAATGCTAGTGGGGCAAATTCAAGTTTTGCCTTTTGGAACTTTCTGGAATTTTTTTTCTGAATATTTTCTATCCGTGGTTGGTTGAATCCAAGGATGTGGAACCTGCAGATATTCTATTTCACCTGATTTTTTAAGAGGTGACATGTTACAGTGGAAGGAGTTCGGAACTGAGGATCAGGCAAGGCCTGTGGTTCTAGTCCTAACTATGTCACTATCTAATTAACTGTATGACAACAGACAGTTCCCTTTCCCCTTCTGGCTTTCAGCTTCCTGATATGTAAATCTTGGGAGTTGAATGATTTATTTGATTCTTTACAACAATGATTTTCTGAGTTTACGATTGTCTACACGAATATACTTAAAAAGACATTTCACTTTATTTTTTAATAGATAAGATAAATTAAAATAAAAAATCAACTTCAGATTTAGATTAATGGTAGTAGAACAGTGATGGAAAATAATTGGGAACAAATAAGGTGGGTTGATTGGGAAAAATGCAAGATTTTTTTTCTTTCATAATGCTTCCTTTTTCCCTTTAAAAAGCTCAGATATGCAATGAGCTTTGTAACAACAGTTTGTTTTATAATCAAATTGGGAAATACATTTGGAGCTATATCTACATACACATACCAGATACACACACACACACACACACACACACCCCTCTATCTTCTTCCAGTTCTCTACTTCTCCAGTGTATGGGGTCAGTCTGGGACTTCAGACTGGGAAAAGTAGCACATTTTTACTTTGATGCTAATGAGAGCTATGAAACTTCAAGATGAGAAAATTTGTTCTCAGAATGTCAGTCTAGAAGGAACAGGGGTTTTGAAGTCAAAAGGGAAATAGGCTTGAAGTTAGGGTTTAAGTTCTGGCTGTGTGATTTTAGGTAAATCTTGTGTCCTCCCTGTGTCTTTTTCTTCATTTGTATACTGGTGGTGATAATAATAATATTGGTGGTGATAATAATAGCTACCATACAAGGTGGTTTTAAGTTTCAAAAAACCTAGTGTAGGTGAAAACCCTTTCTAATACTTTTTGGGTTGTCTTGATTACTATTATATCTGCCTTATCTTCATGCACAGATTAGCTGAAACAACGTTGTCACTCAGGTCTACTCATCTTTACAAACTAAACATTTAATAAACTTATAAACACATTTTGACATAAGTTTTTAGGCTAAGACCATTATTATGGTAGATTTTTATCACTTCATTAACTCAAATAGAAAGAAAGTTAAAATGAGTAGCCTGTTACTGAATAATTACTTCTGTATATTTTTATCTTGGTAGAGTTACTATCCTGGTAGAATTTCTACTGTGGTTTTTATTTTGTAGTGATAATGAAATGAATGTTAGTAATAAGATCACCTCATCCTTATTGACGATCTCTGCCTTATATTTCTTGGGTTGCCAGAGAAAACCCTTCTTGGCTCTTTCCAAGTGTTGATTATTCAGTTTATTTGAACAAATGGAAGGAACAAAAGAGTATATGTAGTCAAATCTCGATTACCTGTGCGCTCAGTTACACAGATGATTCCAAACAGCAGCTACTTCAGATGTTTGTATTTAGCTCATAAATGGATTTAAGTGTTTACATTTGACTATAACCATGACTGATAATCTGGGAACTCACTTGTCTTTGGTTGTTGCAATGATAATTAAAACTTGAAAGCGTTTTGCCTGAATCCAAGGTGTATTTTATTACCTAGAATACACTGGCCCAAAACTCTAACTGTGAATCTTCTTGGGAGAGTCTTGCTTGTTTCCTTCATCTCCTTGCCACACAGAAGACTGATACATGCTTGAGTCACTTTTCTCCTACGTTGTTTCTGCTCTGAGTTGGCTTATTCACTTTTTGCTTAAATAAAGATGTTGGAAAACTAAATTTTTATACAAGTGTTAAGTTATTGTTAAAATGAATTTGGTTCCAAATTCACACCATATCTCTCTTTAGTTGTATTGGATTGTAGTGATGTTTTAATCACTTGCTTTTGGATCTATGCAGTCCTGAAAATTTTTAATTAATGCTCACTTCAGTGTTTTAGACTTTTTTCCTTTTTTTTAAAGAAAAAACTATTTCTATTGCATCTGATGTAGCTTTTGCTTCTATGAACTAACCCTGTTACACCATAACTCAGGTATTCCTATAAAACAGTGCCTGAAAAGTTCCAGGAATGACAGAACCCTTTTCCCCAAATCACATTTAATAGATTTTCTTGTAGCTTGATGTTTGCTTGATTTCACAGTGCCTTTTAATCTTCACTTGGTTTAGATTCTTCAGTTTTTAATTATAGGTTAGTCTTTAGTAATTAACTATACTTTATTAAATACATTTATTTATGGGATTAAAGTAGGAATTGTATTTCATTTAGAACCTTCTATTCCCCTCCCCCACTTTAAAAGCTATGCTTGGTAATGTCTGATTTGAACTGCCTGTGTATAAGCTTTAAAATATAATTTAGGACTCAAATGAAGCTCAGTTCTGGAGGTATAGGTTGTTTCCTTTTAATTTGGGAATTAACGTAATTTGGGAATTATTTATTTTGCTATATTTGTAAGAAATTGGGTAAACAATGTTTCTGTTAATTTTTTACAGACTAAATTATAAACTCTCTGGAATAATTCTAGGCATGTAGATTTTCTAATAGTCCCTTGTTTGGAGTTTGGAGAGGCCACAACAGTGACAGGCCCGTGTACCGCAAAAAAAAAAAAAAAAAAAAAAAAAAATTCCATAATATGAATGTTATGTTGTTGGTAAACCTGAAATATGAATGACACAATTCTATAGAATAATTAGGCTCAATTCATTACTATTGAAAACATGTAGAAACTCATAATAAACAAATATAAATAACAGACCCCTTATCTAGAGTAAACCTAACAATGTAAACATGGTTTCATGAAGCCTGAACAAATGCTCCTTATTTATCAAAGTATTTTGAAGAGAAATTTTTTATTTAACATTCATAGAAATAATCAGTCCATTTTCCATGAAACGCAATTCCCAATTGCAATTCACAATTAAGGTCGTGCTCATTTTCCTCATTTTAGAATAGACAAACTTATAATTTTACTTAATAATTAACTAAACAACACAAAAATGCCCATGTAAAAAATGAGAATATTAAAATATCTAAATCTTACAGCAGTATATCATTACAAATTTTAATTTTGATATTAAGTACAGCTGTGTCTTTCACATGATGAAAATATAAACATAAATCAATGAAAAAGTTATATTTGCTTCTGAAGATTCTAAGACCACCTTGGGTTATATATAATGAAGTAATGAAAATTACTGTAAAGGAAGACTAATGAAAAGTCCTGTTTAGTATAAAAATAATAAAAACTTTCCCACTTCAAGTACAAAATTCAACCAAGTTTTTGGAAATCTTGACAAGACTTACAATTCAACAACAAAAGCCATAAAAATCAATGACTTTTTTTTTTTTTTTTCCCTGTACGCATGCCTCTCACTGTTGTGGCCTCTCCCGTTGTGGAGCACAGGCTCCGGACGCGCAGGCTCAGCGGCCATGTCTCACGGGCCCAGCCGCTCCGCGGCATGTGGGATCTTCCCGGACTGGGGCACGAACCCGTGTCCCCTGCATCGGCAGGCGGACTCTCAACCACTGCGCCACCAGGGAAGCCCCATATTATGAAATTTTTATAAAGTTTACTTGTTAACTACGGAGTTCTGTTTATGTAATATTACTTAGTCAAAAACTGACATTAAATGAGAATGTTATGACTAGGGTATGCATATGTTCTGGCTTACCTGGGATTGTCCTGGTTTACACGTGTGTTCTTGATGTAATTAATGGTGCCTCCTGTCATTTAAGAAATGTCCTAATTTGGATGATGAATTATATGAATGTATTCACATAATAGAATTCCTTTCAACAAGTATTTACTGAAGATCTACTATGTGTCTGGAACTGTTCTAGGTACTGGGGAAATAACTAATAGTAAACAAATTAAAAACAAATGACATATTGATTAACTTAGAAGAGTTTATCTGTTCTTGTTGTCAAAAAGGTGATCAGGTAAATTGTCATGGAATATAACAAAGTAAAATATGTCATTGGTGCATGTAATTGAATACTGCTAGAATCACGACACATTAAATTTATAGACAGAAAGGAACCTATGAAGATTTTTTTAAATAAATTTTATTTATTTATTTATTTATTTATTTTTGGCTGCCTTGGGTCTTTGTTGCTGCGCGCGGGTTTTCTCTAGTTGCAGTGAGCGGGGGCTACTCTTCGTTGTGGTGTGGGGGCTTCTCATTGCGGTGGCTTCTCTTGTTGCAGAGCACGGGCTCTAGGCGTGCGGGCTTCAGTAGTTGTGGCACATGGGCTCAGTAGTTGTGGCTCGCGGGCTCTAGAACACAGGCTCAGTAGTTGTGGTGCACGGGCTTAGTTGTTACGTGGCACGTGGGATCCTCCCGGACCAGGGTTCGAACCCATGTCCCCTGCATTGGCAGACAATTCTTAACCACAGTGCCACCAGGGAAGCCCAAGATTTTTTTAAAGAAATTAAGAGATCTGCTATAGATTTGTCAATAAGATGGTAAGAATGCATTGTTTTTATAAAGTTAATGAGTTCTTTAAAATTTTTCAACTTTGTTTTAAACTTGTAGGTATAAAAGAAAAGCTGCAAATATCCATTTAACTTAATTAACATTGTTTTGACAAGTTAGGGCAGAAATCTCAAGTGAAGTTGCTTATAGTTTGTAAAAACTTATTCAGTACACCTATTATTTTCTTAAAGTATAGAAAGTGAATCAGCTGAACAAAATCTTCTTGGCTAGCGGAGGTTTACAAAATGTACAGTGAGAAAGCTGAGTAAGGGGAATAGAGTTTAAAATGTTGAAAGACACTGATCTGGATCAGTCTATAGTGACACAGTCAGGGTCATTCTTTCAGCTTTTGAAATTCAGCCAAAGAATGGATTTTGTCATCTAAAGTATACTTTTAAAAAACATCTTCCTGAAAGAGCTTTAGTGGCATACGGATAGGTAAATGAGTTGGCCAGTCAACTATAAATCCTTTGGCAGTTCTTTGGGCAATTAAGAGTTAGAACCTGTTCTCTAATTATATTGTCTTGGCATATAATTCAATTTTATTGGAAGAAGGTGGTGTTAGGAAACGTTAATACAATGATATGCGTAAATTCCTTTGAAATGTTCCCTGTATGCTCAGTCCATATAATTTATATAGTCCCTTAGTTGATTCTACCTTCTAAATTGTGGTTTGTGTTCATAGAACTGTTTGAAATTTTTTTCTTACAATTCAAATTGAATTTCTAGGTGCAACATTTTCTGAGTAGAACATTTTCAAACCTATTTATGTAGACTCAGTCCCCTTAGCCGTCAGACTTCATATACTATTCACAAGAACTTAAATAATATTAAACTGTAATAGTTTTAAATATAAATTAGTTTACCTTTTTAATACCACTATATCTACCAATAAGGTATTTAACTTTTAAAAAATGCAGAAGGACTTCATGAAGACTCTGTATGAAGTCATTATCTTTAACTAGTTGTTTTTATTTTTTTTTCCAAGAAACATTTGTGGTTTACTGGAAGGAGTCTGGGTTTGAAGATCAGACCATCCAGCTTAAAATCATGGCTCTATTAATTATAAGTATGTTATCTTGGACATATATTTAACCTTCTTCAGCCTCATTTTCCCAAGTTTGTTGAAACAGATAAAAATGCTAAGTATTAACCCTAGCACACAGAAAGTATTTGAACTGTCCTGTGTGCTCAAAAAAATGTTTATTGAATCTGAATCTACATTTCTTTCGTTGTTCAAATTTTATTGTTTATCTATCTTTTTATTGGATTTGATTTTCTGCTGCTTACATAGCAGTGGGGAGAGCCATTAAATTCAGTTAGTTACAATGGTTACCAAACAGAAAGCAATTCAGACATGGATCAAATACTGCTGAAGTTCAGGGCAATTCCATCTGGCTTGTTAATGGCTCTGGCTGCCTATCTCCAACTATTCTGGGAACTACTGATTTAGGGTTGGTTATTAGGTTCATTTTAACTTTACTCAGCACAAAATAAATGGTAGGCACTGCCTGTGCTTTGTCATAGAGAAGCATGTGACATAGACCGTGCCCTTACGGAGCTAACAGTAGGAAGTATCCATTGTGGTCTGTCATTTGCTCTTCCTCCCTACCAGTTTTCTTTTTGGAATTATGAGTAGCACTAAGATTCTTATCTAATTTGCAGCAGAGCCTTTAAACCTGGGAGGGGAGCCAAGAGAGTCCAGGAGGGAGGATGTCATTTGAGATCTATATGTTTGCAGAGCCTGCTGCCACTGTAATTATTCTGGGACCACTGGTGTTATAATCACCTTTTACAAGAAAAGATCTTTTTAAGTATCACCTCTAAATGCAACTATTGCAACTGTCTTTTGGTTGCCTTCTCAGACGTTTGCCTCTTCAAAAGGTCGTGTCCAACACTCCTGAGGTTATTTTTCAGTACTACCATGTTGATTGTGGCATCCTATTTCCTACGAGGCTCAAATATTAATATATTTTCCCCTTCCTGCCTCTGGATCACGTATCCAGCTTTTGCCTTCAGGTTAAAAAAAATAATTAAAAATCTTTATTTTTATTCATTTGACAATTGTAAAACTGTGAACATTTAAAAGTTATGTTAGAAAGTGATCTTTTTTTAATTTTTTTTTTTACTTTGTACATAAGACTCTCATGCAAGTTTGAGTTTTAAAACCATTCTAATAGGAAATTAGAAAGTGATTTTTATACACCTCTTTTTAAGTTCCATTTGTAACCTGTAATTATTGAATAGAGTGATCATAACTTTTAAAACCTTGAATCACGCTTATCTATGCATTTGTAAGAGAATGTCCCAGTATGAGAAAAGGACATCCTATTTGTGACTAAACTAATTTTGTTTATAGGCCAAACATACATTGACTTTTAATTTAATTTTTTAAATGCTTAGAAATTTTTAAAAATTTTGTTCATGTTCTACTTCAGCATGTTCAAAATCATCCTGTGATGGGAGACCCTGGCTCATTTCTGGACCCAGCCTTTAATTGTCTTTCTTTCTTTGGCATTCCTTAATATTTATGCCTTGAATATTGTCAATTCTACATGGATAACATTAGATAACCTTCAAAAAAGCTTTCTGAACATAATGTGTCTTCATAAAGTGATGATGATAGCACCTATTGTACCCAGAAATCATTGTTAAAGTCAAAATTGAGAATGAGAAGAACATGCTATTTATCCAGCTGTATTCAACTATGACAGAACAAAAAACAGCAATTTTAGAATCAATATGAAATTTCCATTTCCATTTTCCCTCTACAGACTCATAATCTGAGTTTGTGATGGGTAGAATCTGTATTACTGGCCTGTTATCTGATCAGATACTCAGTACTGTAATTTGAGAAACTGTGAACTATGTATTGTTATGTAAAAACACAAACAATCTCCCTTGGTTCAGTTTTGTTTTAATTTAAAAATTTTAGCATACCTTCCCATCAAAGTCTTATTAGCACTGGCAACATCCAAGCCCACTTGGATGTCCTGATACCTACAGACAATACAGAACAAACTGGTTGTCTGGACTGGGCTATGTAGATTTCTGATCAAGTAATTTGTGTCAGGGATGCATTTCATTATGCCAGACCTGGAATAGGGGATTCTTAGAGGAGCCAAAAAGGGCACTAAAAGCCAGAGGACCAACCAAATCAGCCTTTGAAAAAAACCAGAATTCCATGATTTGAGAGTCCAGGTCCATATACTAGTTCTGGTGGAGTTACACATAGATATCCAGGTGAGGGAGACTGGGGCAGAGGGGGTCAGGGGAGGGTTGTCTCAGCACCAGGAGTTTAGAATTTGGAGGAAATAAGATCAGAGGGAGAGAAAGAGAGTGGGTATGAGTGAGAGATTCAGTTAGTAATGAAGGATGACTACAAACAATGGTGGACATTTGTGACTTAGACTGAAAGGTCAATTTTGTGTTAGTGGGTTGAGCTATCTTAAAGAACAAAGGGTATCATAGATACTTCCCTAAGTAAGTTTTCATTTTACTAAGGACCCCAGGAAACATAGAATTAAAAAAAAAAAAACCAAAAACAGATTATAAGGAGAATTTCAGCTACTTTGTTGGCTGGGTGAAGTAGTTTTGAGAAGGCGGATCATTTAGGAGTCCCATTTTCCATTTATCATCGTGGTTAAGAGGACAGAGACTATGGCCAAACTGCCTGATTTTGAATCTTAGATATGTGATTTAATAGCTTAGGACTTGGGCAATTCCTTGACCGTTTTATGCCTCAGTTTCCTCATCTTTAAAATGCAGAAAGCAATATGACCTACTACATAAGATTGTTATGAGGAATAAATTAGTTAACATATATAGCTCTTTCTAGCATACAGCAATTGCTATGTAAGTTTAAGCAATTATTATTGTACAATAAGGCATATTGGGCTAGGACAGGGATTCCCCTGATTTACACTAGGCAAATCACAAATACAGCCTAGAAATGGGCAAGGTATATGGTGTGTTTGTACAAGCAACTGTCCTAAGCCTTAGTTATATCTGAGAGGTTCCTCAGACTTGCCAGGGACACTTCCTAGATTTCTCCAGGTAACTTCCTCTTGGCTAGCACCTTACTATCTCAGCCTGCAGGCACACTGCAGCCCATGACAGCAGTGCACTTTGATGTGTGAAATATTTGAGTATATTTTTCAGCCTTTCATGGGTGTTGTAAATATTGTATCTAGAATTTTGGGGAATGTCATGGTCTCCATAATCTTTGTATTTGCTCAGAACCAGGAGGCCATATGCTCATTGAGAAGACTAAGGAGAAAGAGGTTTGGGGAATAAACATAACAGAGGATCTTGACTACCAGGCTAGGTGCTAATTTCCTGAGTAACTCCAGGTGTATCACCTAATATCAAGATCTGTTTTTACATCTATAAGGTATCAAAGATCAATTTATTCACCTCTTTGGTTGTCTAATTGCCCAACCTATCTTTTAAACTTCTTATTTTGTAAACAAACCCTTACTAAGAAGTTGTATATTTCTAAGCCTTATGTGGCATTAAAATTCTAGGTCCCTTAGAGCATTGCTCCTAACTTTTAGAAATTCCCTGCAATGTATTTCAAGTCTGAGGCAAGGGAAGATAGCTAGTTTTCCCTTAGGCCCCAGACTTCCTTGGATTAGGAATCAGAAGACCTGAATTCAGATCCAGTCAAATACACTGACTTGGTCAATTTTCTTTACTTTTAGTATTTCATCTGTGAAATGAAAATAAAGCAACATTTAGGATGATGATCAAATTAGATACCACATAAAGTCTTTTTTTTTTTTTTTTTTTTTTTTTTTTTTTGCGGTATGCGGGCCTCTCACTGTTGTGGCCTCTCCCGTTGCGGAGCACAGGCTCCGGATGCGCAGGCCCAGCGGCCATGGCTCACGGGCCCAGCCGCTCCGCGGCATATGGGATCCTCCCAGACCGGGGCACGAACCCGTATCCCCTGCATCGGCAGGCGGACTCTCAACCACTGCGCCACCAGGGAGGCCCCACATAAAGTCTTTTAAGACAATACCTTGGGGCTTCCCTGGTGGCGCAGTGGTTAAGAATCCGCCTGCCAGTGCAGGGGACACGGGTTCGAGCCCTGGTCTGGGAAGATCCCACATGCTGCTGAGCAACCAAGCCCGTGCCCACTACTACTGAGCCTGCGCTCTAGAGCCCGTGAGCCACACCTACTGAGCCTGTGTGCTGCAACTACTGAAGCCCACACGCCTCGAGCCCATGCTCCACAACAAGAGAAGCCACCGCACTGAGAAGCCCGCAGACCGCAACGAAGAGTAGCCCCTGCTCGACGCAACTAGAGAAAGCCCATGCACAGGAACAAAGACCCAACGCAGCCAAAAATAAATAAATAAATAAATAAATTTTTTAAAAAAGACAATACCTTGTTAAATAAGGTCTATTTTTCTTAATTCTTACTTTCCTATCTTCTAGCTCTGATGGAACTGCTGGAGAAAGAGCCAATCCTATTATACTTGGTGGCAATATTGAAAAAAATATTTTTCCCCCAAAGGACCAAAGAATTTCATGTTTCTGAAAGATCATAAATTACTCTTTTTGTATGTGAATTGTAGAGATGTAGCCATTGACCAAGTATTATCCATAGAGAACAGTAATGTGACGGTAGCCTGTCTTATTACTGAAGGAGAGATATTTCAGGATACCTTCATTTCCGGACCCCAAAAAGATGAGCTAATAAAGCACAATGGGCTAAAGGCCCAGCTGTGAGGTTAGGAGCCTAGATGGCAGAATTCCATGGATTGTTCTTGCTCTTTTGGGATCTGCAACATGAATAGACCTCAGTTGATCCAGGAATAGACTTCCTTTTGCAGCTAGAAAGAGGGGAAGATGAACGAGAGGTGAGTGTGCCTGGAATAGACAGGAGAATTGAACTTAAGGAGTCCCCGGGTATCCTTCTCTTGTTCATACATGGTAAGATTTTAATGACATTTTAAGTGAGAGCTGTTTACATTTTAAGAAGGAAATTCTCATACATTGGGTGAAAATAAACCCAGCCTGTACCTCAATCCTGAGCCACACTTCCTGTGTAGTGGTCCCTAAGTGATTCCTAAGAGCACAGTTGCTGCATTTATTAAACTTTTTATTTACTAAGGAGTGGATAGTAGCATATGGGAGCAATGACAATAACTGACTGATGAGAAAACAAAGAAATTCCAGTATTTTGCTCTTTTGAAAAAAGTCATTCAGAATTTAGTCATATTGGTTCAGCTGTTGTAACCAAAGACTGATAAGATAATAGAGGTCTTTGTGGTGGTTTTGTACTGAAATCCTTTATCTTTATGATGCACTGGGGCCCTTTAGAGTGGAAAGCTTTTAAAACTGCTGTTGGATTCAGAACTCAAATTAGCTGCTAGTATACTGGGACAGGGGTTCCTTTCTCAGGCAGTCACCACAAAGTAACTTTTATCAGGGGACCTTCTGATAGACTGTTAGTTTCTTCAGCTTACCCTATTTATTTCTGTTGACTTTTTGCTGTCCTATTTTGTGACATTTAAAAGAAGGCTATATCAAAAAAGGCCAATGCTAAATGATGGACTGAGCTTGTGAAGTGAAGACATCACAGCCCATCTGATGTGTGAGGAGGCTGCAGTATGAGACACGGCAGTTTTACCAGGTTACCTGTGGGCAGAAAAGATCAAATGCAGCTTTATTTTATGACTAGCATTGTATTTTGTCTTTCTTCTCAAACAATGTCCATTAAAAAATTAGAACTGAGCAGGGAATTGACTCTTAAGAGCTTTTCTTTTCAGCTGAATTTAAAATCTTTCTGGGTTGTTGGCTGAGTTCCTTGATTGATGCTGCTTGGAATTATTGTTAAGTTCTTTAATCCTTTCCAGGATTGATGTGGAAAAGTATATCTCTATCAGAATTCCACTCCGGTGTTACTGCCACCCCTCTCCATCGTTCCAAACACACTGTTCATGCCCAGGCTTCTTGTAATTTCATTGTTAAGTCCTATTAGCTTTGTTAAAGCAGTATGTGATCCAATAAGGGAGAATGATTAGATAGAAGTCTTATTTTCAATTTGCTAGGACACATTTCTAGATAATGCCATTTGTTAATGTTAGTTTTATTTGGCTTGGTAAACATTGTGTTTTTAACACTATTGCCCTTCGTTTCATAAATATGAATAAATAAAAAACATGCAGAGAAATTCACAAAAATTAATTTAGCCATCCTTGCTCGTTCTCTTTCCCTCTCTCTCTACTTCCCTCTTTGTTTCTCCCTTCCCACCTTCTCTCTTTCTTTTTCTTTCCCCCACACCCCCATTTCTAATTTTCTCTGTCTCTCTTTCCACTGCTGTGCTTGTTTCTGGGTTTTCTCATTAGAAAAACTTAGTCATCACCACATAGCAGTGATCCACTTTCAGCGGACAGCCATTAAGAGAGTGACCCGTTTAAGACTTTTATATTGTAAAAGTCCTAGGTATGGGAATATTGTAAAAGAGGTGAGGCAAATCCATTTAGTGAAGTGCTCTGCAAGGTGCCTCCCTTGTCCAGATGTGGAGTCTTTAGGGACTTCCCAATGCCCAGTCTTATTTCTAGCACCACTGATTGTAATTATGTATATTTTACATGGGCAAAATTAACTAGCAGATCGTGGTGCTAACTTTTATGAGCTGATGAAAAAAAAAGACTTAAATAAATTTTAAATGACTTTTAATTTTAATTTTTCATTCTATATCAAGAAGGGATTTATCCTAATTGTCTTATTATTTTACCTAAATTCTCATCGATTTTGAATTTTCTCTGTTGGCTTTGGGCCTAGGGACAGGTAGTTATAGTTTGTAAAGTTTAAAATTAATAGTCTATTTTAGTTAATTTTTTTCAAATTCTTCAGATTATGACCAAAAAAGTCTAGAGGGCTGATTTTGAAACTGTTATGGTGAAAGTTGGTATTTGAAAACTTTTGATGAGGGAAATTGCTGCTGTATTTACATTTTGAAAAGTGTTTCCTTATTTACGCACTATTGACTTCCTATTGAGACTCAAAATTTTAAGTACAACTGGTAAAAATTCAATGGATCAAACTCAGTAAATCTGAAGTCACTGGAATAAAGCCCCCTAAGAAAAAAATGTGTCAATTTTAAAGGTCTTTCCTAACTGAAGACCATTTTGTGATAGAGCCAAAGGTTAATAAAATCAGTAGTGAATGTAGCAATTTTACAGATAAGCTATTCACAACAAGTGTAGTTACTTGAATAAAAAGCTAATTCAGTTCTAAAATGCCACATGCAGTAGCAGTGAATAGCTGCTTTTAGGTGCTTTCTGGAGGAGGATAAAATACAGAATCACGGCACTCTTCTCTTCCAGCGTCCCTGGCTGCCTGTAAATTGCTGTGAATGGGGCTGTGGGCTGACAGGCTCTATTAAGACAAACTGCCTTTCTCATCGGAGAGATAAAATAAATCAGGTGTTTAGTCAAATTAAAATACTTCAGCTGGAGCAGGCCCTGGGGAGCACTGATCCACCTGACTAATCTAAGAGAAACTCAAGACAGATGTGGTTGGGGGATAAAGACGACCCCATGGAAAAAAATAAAAACACCAAAAAAAAACCCCTACTGCACTGTCTTTGTAGTTGGAGAATAGATACAGTTTACAGCGGAGAGTGTCAGGCGCACACTGTGTGTGATATTGGATAAAAGCAGGCGCCCTAACTTGTAGAGAAGCTGTGTATGGAAGCTCTTTTTTGCTGGTTCCCTTTTTTTGGTTTATGAAACTACTTATGTTTTTGTGGAGAGACTATTTTCTGGCAATGCTTTTTAGAGAATCATTTTAAGACAGCCTGAAAGGATGTGAAACGGATGATGTAGGCAGCTACTGATGACCTCTGCTGGCCTGGGCAGATCCTCAGGATCTGATCTGCTTTTTTTCTAAGTGGATTTTATCAAACCTCAAAGCGTGATTTGAGACAAGATTTTCTACATAGAGTTAGCCTACCTCATAAGAGCATTCTATTGGGTTGCCCAAAAAGTTCATTCGGTTTTAAGTAAAAATAAAAGACACATTTTTCATTTTCACAAAGAACTTTACTGAACAATGTATTCATTAACCAAACGAACTTTTTGGCCAACCCAATGTATCGTCGTTTGCCTTCCTTAATATGTATTTAGGCTGCCCCACTATGTCCCATAAATTGTCTGCTTTTTCAGCAACTCTCGCAGTTGTAGTTCCTTTGCTATGACAAAGTTTCATGTTCAATTAAATAGTATTTTTGAGATGAGATAACTTGTGTTCGCAGGTTGGTTGGTCAGTGTGACTTAGACTTGATGTTGCTTTTATTATAGCTGTATACATATTTGCTGTTAGTTAAAACAAAAATCCAGCACCATGGATTTTAAATACCTGGGTTTAAACCACTATATGTAAACAAATAGAATGGGTATAGAACAGAAAAATGACTACACACACACACACACACACATACACACACGTGTGTGTGTGTGTGTGTGTGTGTGTGTGTGTATATATATATATATATATATATATATATATATAGTCCCTTGGGGATCAAATTAACTAGAAATCAATTTACACCATACAACAGCTTACTTTCTCTAAATGTGTAGGCTAATGTGTGTGTGTATACATATATATCCATATGTGTATTTCCCATTTCAAGGGCAATTTTAGATTTGTTTTACTACTACATTTCATTCCAACTGCATTTGTCATGCCACTCACATCTATTCAAAATATATATGTGCTTCTCAAATTTAAGGAAAAGATAATGACAGCCTTATATGAGTACCCAACTCTTCAATTTAAACATACTGATCTCTGGCTTGTTTTCTTCTTAAACATGTATCTTTTAAGTTCAATGAAAGACTTATTTAGGTGTTATTGAATTTTTACAATTAAACAACTTGACTGTCATGCTGATTTGTAAAAAGATTCAGTTAAATGGTGTTATTCTGTAATTTCAGAAATACATGTCTATTAGTATTGGAAGCACCAATGCATTTATAGACCCGTTGGCTTCACCTTGAACAGAAGAGGCTAAGAAGCCAGTTGTGTGTTATCTTCAGCTTCTCTGTTTCCTATGCAGAGGAGAAAGGGAAATATATTGAAGATTTTTGAAAAGACAAAGTTTAACCTGGGAGAGAAGAGAAAACTTTCCAGTCTTTACTGGAGAATCTAAATACCAGATTTGACTCTTGTATTGGTCCTTGACCAAAATTTCCAATGAATGCTCTTCTTTATTAACAAAGAATTATGGTACAGTAACTTTCCCAGTGTCCAGTAAGTCTTCTCTTAACTCACATCATATACATAGGTATAACAAGATAATTACACGTAGATCAGAACGTTGCCAAAAAGTATATGTAATAAACCCCATTTATCTATTCTCATAACTTTCCAAACTATTCTCCACACTGTAGCCAGAACACCCACATCATCTCTTGTTTAAAGTACGTTAGTGATTTTGAAATTTTCTTAGAATAAACATGAAGTTCATCCAGCATGGTCTATAAGGAGCTGAATGGTGTGACCTTTTCCTACCTTTCTAGCCTCATTTGGTCCTCTAATCTCCTTTGTTTTTCTTATTTAAGTTTTACTACCTTCTTTCAATTTCTGGAACACACTGACACTGTCCACCACCACCTGCCCCTTCACAGGGCCTTTGCCTATATTGTTTTCTCCTACTGAAAAGCTCCTTGACCACCCTCCAACTCTTTGCCTAGTTAACTCTTCATCTTCCTGTTAACTTGTTACTTTGTCAGGCATAACTTCCCTACACTTGAGCCTCCCAAACTTGGTTAAATCTCCCCCCAAATGTCTGTCCTGTTTATAATTCTTATTTAGTTGTAGTTTACATTTATATGTGTGATTACTTGATTAAGGTGAAAGGGAACTTTGCTTTTTCTTGGTGTGGTATTGGTATCCTTAGTTCTTGATATAGTACCTGAGATTCAAGAAATTTTTTTTAATTAAAATTTAATGAAATGAATAAGTAAATTCCATACTTGTTTTATGTCTTCTCATTCCTATATATCATTAACATTTATATTAGTTGAACTTGTTGTGCTTTGGAGATTTTTATGATCCCCTCCAAGAACCTGATTTTGTATTTTAACATTTCTGGATCAAGAAGTTCTTTCTTTCACCAAGCTGAAATTCCTATTGCTGAAATAAAAACTCATTTAAAAAAATCACTTTCAGGGCTTCCCCGGTGGCGCAGAGGTTGAGAGTCCGCCTGCCGATGCAGGGGACACGGGTTCGTGCCCCGGTCCGGGAGGATCCCACATGCCGCGGAGCGGCTGGGCCCGTGAGCCCTGGCCGCTGAGCCTGCGCGTCCGGAGCCTGTGCTCCGCAACGGGAGAGGCCACAACAGGGAGAGGCCCCCGTACCGAAAGAAAAAAAAAAAATCACTTTCAGTAGCTAGAAAGAACAGCTGGTCACTATCCTTGATGCAGTATTTGTTTCCTTATCAGTGGAGTACATTTTCTAACATCATTTCACTATCTTATTTTTCTTTTAATTTTGATTTTAGGCCACCTTTCAGCTCAGTAAATCTTTAAGGGATATGGGATATTGACAGTTTATTTATGTATTTACTTATTTATTTTTAAGGACTTGAATTGGCATTTAGAATACCAAGGTAATTCTAAATATTGTAGCTTATCAGCCTTACCTTGTGGGAATCATATACTAGTAAGTGCTAGCCAGCATCACCTGAAGGCTCGCTTTTCCCATGGGCCCACTCAAAAAATAGGCGCATTCCTAATTAAAATACATTCAGTTTCTCAGATTGTCCTGGTGCTTTCCTAGCAGGAATGAGGGGGGGTTTCATAAGGAGATTGGAAGTCTCCTCTTCCACACACACAAAAATTGGCAATCTTTATCTCTTTTGACAGCTGGTGGCATCTTTCTGAAAAGCTTTCAAAGCATAGATCATTTCTTCATAATGAAACCTGTGTGCTCAAATACAGTGGGTTGTGTGTTGAAATTCTTATCTTATGCTATGGCAAAATGCTCTAATTTAGATTCACAAAAGGATCCTGTACCCTTTACTTAGGAGAGCTGTGCAATTTGCCCATAAATAGACTGTTCAGCACCATTATTGCATATCGTAGGTGTGCAGCCACATCATAAGCTTTTCAACTTCGAATGTGTTTTTTCCCTTTGAAGAGTGACAAATGACAAAGGGGTGAGGGAGCCCCCCAAACAACATTATTGCCTTTAAGGATGAACTTGGGAACTTTAGCTTGAGCCCCTCACCAGAAAAAAAATCAGCTTCAATTCTTTCTTACCTGAGGCAAGACAGATTTTTTTTTTCTTTCTGTAGCACTCATCCCATGGCCAAGAGTGACCCCTGACTTCTGAGATTCAGAGACAGATCTTTGCACAATAGAAAAATTTTATGAGGGCAGTGATCAGAAAATTCCTAAGTAACATTATTTAAGCACCTATTATGTCTTAAGTCCTCTGTCAGTCATTGAGGGTAGAGGTTGATTATAGAATATTAATACAACCCATAGTTTCTAATCTTTGGTACTAAATAGCATAAGATTCCTAGCTTGATCAGATAGATTTGGGTGGGGAGGGAAGGGGAATGTGGTGAAAGGGAGAGAATGGAGTAGGTTGTTCTGTTTTGTTTTCTTTTGTTTTAAAGTACAAGAGGGAAGAGTGAGTGAGAATTTTATTGGCAACAGTCCTTTCTCTTGGCAGGGGCGATGACTAACCCTAGTGTTCATCCCATTGCTACTCCATAGAGTTCCTGCACTTACAGTGACCTCCAGTTATTGTCCCAGATATTTGTGTCTTAGGGTAGTCCCTTTCTAAATCTGTCTACCCACTCGCTTCCCTAATTCATTCAGAATTTTCTCAAACTTGTGAGATATCTTTTCGCTTCCATTTTAGGTACACCTGAGAGCCTGGCAGAAAAAGAACGGCAGCTCTCTACCATGATTACCCAGCTGATCAGTTTACGGGAGCAGCTCCTAGCAGCGCATGATGAACAGAAAAAACTGGCAGCCTCACAAATTGAGAAACAACGGCAGCAAATGGACCTTGCTCGCCAACAGCAAGAACAGGTGAGCCCTGCAAAAGGAGCTGATGAACTGGAGGTGTGGAATGTGCCAAGCTCAGCGAGTAATCACATTGATTGGTTTATTTGTCATAAGCCTTCCTAAAAAAAGAATGAAAGAAAGAAGCCTTCTGGAAATCCAGGGTCACCGAGAATACTGAGGGGATATGTGGAGGACAAAGAAAGGCGTCATAGCAACTGGGCGTAACTGAAATGATAACATTGTTCCAGAACATTTGGATTTGATTAATTACTTGGGGATACTTGTTCATGTAGGCATCACGTATATTCCCAATGTAGCTTAACCATGAGTAAATCACTTCTCTCTGGGCCTTACTTTTCTCCCATCCAGAAAAGGAGGATCCTGGTCTAGAAAAACTTTGAGAATCTTTCAGTTCACTGGTTCAAGCTAGGATGACCATATGTCTCAGTTTTTCCAGAATAGCTCTGGTTAATGTCTGTTTTCCAGAGTAAGTATTAATACTCCCCTCTTCCACTTGCAAAAGTTGTCCTGGTTTGGATGATAAATTATATGGTCACTTTATTTATAGCATAGGTAAATCATTAAAAAACAAATTAACACATGGCTCATGGAAGAATTTGACTTCATTGATTTAGAAGTGAGAAAAATAGCGAAGTTTGTGTGTATCTTTTAAAAAATAAATCACTTTCCCAAATGTTTTTCCTGTCTCATAAGAGTGCATTAATCTAATAACAATGATCCTATAGAGTAGTCCCTGATGCTTTAGATCAGATAGACCCAAATTAATGTGCAGTTTTTAGGAATCTGACATTATTACTGGAATTATCTTTTCAGTTAAATGTATTTTATAGGGGTATATAGAGCAATATATGCTCTGTTGATTTTAATGAGTTGTGACGTCTGGTATTTTATATGCTTGAATATTTGCCCACATGTAGGAATATGGACTCAGCCCCTAATGGAAAATAACATAAAGGAACACTGTAAAAAATCAGAAGTTAGAATGTCATTTAGCTATCCAGAGATGACACAGTAATTAACTATTGACACTTGTGAATAAGCTAGCACAAATTAATCTTGACACATTTGCAGACGAGTGATATCTTACAGTGAACACTTTGTAATTATATTTCAAAATGAAAATTAAATGACACTTAAAACTAGGTTGTCATGCTCAATGAAGCGAGCATGTAGCTCAACCGATTGGCAAATAAAATTCAGAATTTGAGCCACATGGTGCTTATGTACCATACTTCACTGTGTCAAACCCATACATCTAGAGTGGATGATAGTAATTGCACTGTGGTGTTTTGGATGCATTTCTATGCAGCACTTTATCATTTAGGAGGGACCATCAATATTAGATGTCTAGTGGTGTTTCACTGGATGGCTAAGAGGAAATAAATATTCAGAGATCCAGCATGTATACCTAGAATTGCAGAGTGAGTTGTCCATTTCTGATTTGAATGGTGATAAGCAGAGTGGGCCTTTCCAAACTGATTAAATACTGTTTCCATTTTGCTTATAAAGCTTTGGGGAGGAGTGATCCCATTTCTCAAACTGTACCCTTCGTTAGGGGTAGCTTTATCATGACTTCTAGTATGAACCAGTCATCACCAGAAACCATTAAGCCACATTTGGGGCAGATTGCTATTTGTCATCTTCTGCTGAAAGGAATGTGATTTGGGTGTGTCCCTCTACTCTATGCTAAAATATTAAAAGGACTCAGGAAGTATACAGCTGAGGGCTGGTTCACACCCATTTCCACTTCCAACATTGTCCATTCTAGAATATTTTGGAAATAGAAGAAATAGGAAGAACATAACTCTTGCCTATAGGGCACCACTCAACCAAGTCCTTCTAAGTGCTTTCTGGCCATTTTTTTCTCTGGCTTCCTAGGTTGGCAGTGAGTGTGTTCTCACTAAGGGCATTCCAATGGGCTTCAAACTCCAGCAGCTCAGATTTTGAGGTAATAAGTAGCCTGACACCTAACTCCTGTTTTATAGTAAGCACCATTATCCTACAGAAGTTCCCTGCTCTCCTGAGGGGCAGATTCAGTCTTCAGTAGGGCTTGCATTAAGTAGTTAATGTTTCTTTTTACAGACGAGATGACGTGCTAAGATGTTGAATTTGATTGTTGGGTGAAGCAGGGAATACAAAACTTGTATGTGGATCCTGTACTGTAAAACTAACACATTACCCTCAAAAGGATGTGAATAAATATTAAATTGTGTTTGTTTTTAAAAATGCTTTGTACATTACACATTATATCAACAAAAAAAGATAAAGGTTTTTGCCTTTTGCTGTATTTTTTTGGCACTCCCTTGACAATATTTGTGTTATCAGTTCTGAAAATCTTTACAGTAGAAAAGGTTTCACCAAAGTAGGCCATATTATAAGTAATAGAAAGTTCTTTCCTATCTTTGCTTACAGGTTTTACTTTTTAAATACAAATTAAGCTCCTTAGAAAAATGTAGGCTGAGTTTTCCTGTTTTTATTCTTCAAGGATGAGATTTTGAAATTCCCATTCTTTCCAGATGACCAGTGCAGATATAGATGAACTGCTCACAAATGTAATACAAGGGGGTAGTTTTCATGTACAGGTAAAGATTTAGGGGCAAACAGAGAGATGGCACCTGTTTGAAATATTTCCGTTTCTCCAACTTTCTGATTCTGCCTCTCATTTTATAGGAACTCTTTCATGTAGAAGTACAGTAAAGCATCCTTGTAATACCAGGAGAGGTACCTGAGGTAATGGCAAAGGTGTAAGCATTTCATTTTAACTTAATGAAACTTTATTTCTGATAGATTGCAAGACAACAGCAGCAACTTCTGCAACAGCAGCACAAAATTAATCTCCTGCAGCAACAGATCCAGGTCAGTGTATTTTATTACTCTCGTCTGATTATACTTAGATACTTTTCTCCTTGAAAATGGAATTTAAAATGCTGCAAATGCACCCTTCTCTTATAAACAGCACCAATAGGGCTGTTTGTTATTCAGGGATGTTGTATACGACTGACTAAGTGGATGTAGAAAATATCGACTTGGTGGTAGTCTAAGCATTCTTTTCTGATGTGATGCGTAAGCAGAATAAACCTTATCTTTTTTTCCTTCTGCCATTTGCCTAACACAACCTGGTGGAAACCTAAGGGTTTCCAAGGTAGCATACACATGCTAGTTTTATTGCCACAAACTACTTGCTGCTTTATATTTTACCATCTAATAGTATCATAGGTAGAAGCTTATGTTTATTTGCTTGTTAGGACTGTCTGGGCCAATTATGAGAAGAATCTTATGACCTAGGAAAAGGTTGGTAATAATTAATTTGTTCTTTAACAGATATTAACTGCATTTCTGCTAGGCGCTGAAGAGAACATAAAGATTAATAAGTAATTGTCTTCAAGAAGCTTATAGTCTAGAAAGGAAGAAAAACTTGTTCTTGAATAATTGTAACACACTTTAGAAATTCCTTTTTCTTTTCTTTTTTTTTCATCATTTCTTTTGTGGCAGGTTAACACAATATATAGATCATAATTGCATGGGCCTGGGAAAGAATTCTGATTTCTGTCATTCCTTTAGAAATTTGACGGTTAATTCAGCTAACAGCTTTTTGACATAGGTAAGGGAAGTGGTCTCCATTTTTGAATAGGAACCTAGGTGTGTGACTTCTAGAAAGCCTTAGAATAAGCAACTGGTTGTCTGGTGATTAATCCTCAGGAATATTGATCCCAGAGTTATATGTATCCACCACAGTCTCTGGTGTTCTTTTGGTTGCTGTAGATATTTTCTAACCACTGGGATCTATGATTCAGCCTAGTTGGGGCAGTATATTCTGAATTATATTGGTCCTTTCCTTGAGATTAGTATCACACCTTCCTATATTAAAAAAAAAATCATTTACATAAAGTCATAACTTATCTCACCTCACTGATGAAAGCCAGTGATTTTAACTTAGACTTTTGCTTCATTTTGTAATCACACTTAGTGTTCCAGGTAGTAGTCACTGCATTTGAAACACCAATTTGGTGCCTGAAGAAGTACCTGTACCTGATTTGGCATTTCGTCCAGCTGTCTTTACTAGGAGGTCTTAACCAGTGTTTGTTGTTGTTGCTGCTGTTTTAATTAGTTCTGATTCTATATTCCATACTCAAGTCTGTATGTTTCAAAATAAAGAATCCAAACATAGAGGAGACGTATATCTCTGGCATTTGGGACAGTCAGCCTTTATAATTAAATCTTGAAATAATTTCTCATCCTGATATCTCATGACTCATGCTGAGATCCTTAATTAAATAACTGTCCAGGTGATCCCTTGTTCTGCCCTTATTAGAATTTTCAGTGTGTCTCCCACTGCTAAGGTCAAGATTTTTAGCCTGTGGCTTCCTACATTTTTCTCTAGATACCTCTCTGAGAACTCAGTAGGTGTTAAATAACCTAACCCGATCATTTAGTTCTCTCTGTTTCTCCTAAGCAGAAATGGAAGAAATTCCCTGAGATGCTCTCATATCAGTTACTTACTATTAATGTTTTTACTACCTCTTTATTACTTACTTCTTTGTTTATTTTGAATATATTTCACTTCTTAGTCCAAAGTTGTTTGCAGGAACTGGCCGTCTTAATTGATGTTTGCCTGTTGTACTAAGGATCTCAGATGAATAGCAACAAAATCAAAGTATTTTAATGAAATATTATAGGCATTTATTGATTACATATGATTTTATAGTTATAACTTGACTATATAAAGTTGATATCTTTTTCAGGAAACTAGGACATGATCTTAAAATATTGTTCATTAGAATGTTCAATTTGAGAAGACAAGAAACTTGGTTTTTCAAGTGTTTTAATAGAAGTTTAATTGCTTTTAAATTTGTAGATATTTCTCATTGTTTAAATTTTTAAAAATTGAAGCTAATCAGGCCTTGATCTCAGCAGTATAAATTATAAAATCATAGAGAGATTCAAAATAGTTACATTAATTTTAGAAATATGGGATTCTTTGTAACAGGAATTCATATTTTTAAAAATAAGAGGAGGTAATAACCTATGTTTATAGTTTATTCTGTCCTGAGCTACTGCTTCACTGCATATCTTGTCAGTATTTATCTTATCGAGCATGAGACCATTCAAAGAATTTTTCAAATACTGAAAAACACTTCTCCTTGCACAAAACATATTAATCTCTGACACTTACAAAGCATGTATTTGATATTCAGATTTTTGTTGTTTTTTTGGAAGGGGAATGGGTTAACTGTATTTTCAAATAAGTTTTTTGACCAGCCATAGGTGTGATCAAATTTAGGAGAGAGACTATTGTTGGACTAATTTTAATTTGAGCAAAATATGAGATTTAAGAAATGCTTCAAACATTTTTCTATCATGAAACATTCTCCCTTTTTAAAACAAAACAGAGTAAGATAGTAAATACAAAACCTTTCTCTTCTGAAAACAGGTGAATACAGTGACAATTTGAGATCCCAAGTTTGAACTTTTTCCTTCTTTTAAAATCTTGTATCCTAGAACCTATTTGCTAACATGGTCAGCAAGATTAAGCCATGGCAATTGGCCATAGATCCCAAGTATCAGGTGGGATACATAGATCTAACTAATACATCTAAAGATTATTCTTTACTTCTAGTTCAGAATGCTGACTTCTGAATTAGTACTGTTGTTTTGAAATTTGCAAGCTGTACTAGAAAGAAAGGGAAGAGTGTCTAACCTCTTATAACAACCACACACAAACACATCTGGGTCTGTTATAATGGAAACAAATGAAAACCTGGATGGTTTGCACACTGAAAAGCAGGATATTTCATTAGCGATAAGAAAAGGCATGATTAAGATAGTATTGTAGGGCTTCCCTGGTGGCGCAGTGGTTGAGAGTCTGTCTGCCGATGCAGGGGACACGAGTTTGTGCCCCGGTCCGGGAAGATCCCACATGCCGCGGAGCGGCTAGGCCCATGAGCCATGGTCCCTGAGCCTGCGCGTCTGGAGCCTGTGCTCTGCAACAGGAGAGGCCACAACAGTGAGAGGCCCACGTACCGCAAAAAAAAAAAAAAAAAAGATAGTATTGTAAAAGTCCACGTGCTTATTTTATTTGCAGTCCTTCAAAACTTATTCTGTATATGTAGTTTAAAATTGTTTCATTTATATATCTTTTTCCTTTAATATAATTTTAATGTAATTTTGCCTTGGTAAATTCTAATTAAATTTTTAAAGGGATGCTTTTAAGACCATATATGGTCTTTAAGCCATGTTGAAACCATAAGATGAATGATTTTGTGAACTAATGTTTTTACACTTTTGATGAGTCAATTTTTACCATTTAAAAATCAGGTTAATAACTTTAAATGATTATTAAAATTCTTTAATGTCAACAGATCTTTTAGGAGGCTGTTTGCTTAGTGAATTCAAATCCCTCTGTTTGTGCTTTGGGGAAAATGGCGATTCCTCTAATTTGTTACATATTAAGTAATTCCCCAGATATGGAGCCCAAAATAGACATTTTTGATATTTCCAAGAGAGAAATAGCACAGTTTTTATCAACTTTGTGGATAGCAAAACTAATAGATCATGGAATATGGATCCTTGGATTTGCGACTGTTGATTCTCATGTTATAATTCCAAAGGACAAATAACTGCTTTAGTAATTTCTTCCTCTTTCTCCCACACCATAGTATCTTAGCCAATCTTTGGAAGCATTTTACTTATGAGTTATGTTGACTAGGAAACAAAATTCAGTTTGAATCCATTGGGCATATCAACACATATTTATAGCATTTTAATCAAACATTAAATGTAAGTCTAATCTAAGCAAACCAGAAAATATTTTATAAATCTTGATTTCTTGATCCGTCCATATATTTATTCATCTAACCTCATTTGACCATGTCATGGTTTTTGAATCTAAAGATATTCTTCATGGATACAATATACCACATTCTTTGGTTTTGATAGCATGTCAGTAGGAACATATTTAACAATGGCATTTCATTGCTAAATCTTTGCAAGAGAATTCACCTTATTAAAATATCTCTGTGAGAAACTTACTTTTTCAGACATGAATGGTGTGATCCAAATATTCATATCTCTTTAGACCCCTCTGTACAGGTGGCGTCCTCGCCTCACATCACTGACCAAACAACAATGGTCTCTTAAGAAGGGACTGATTGGTTGGGATTTTATTTGGGCACTTGGCCTCCTGGGCCAGAGCCAATGATTTAGTCAATTCATATACGTATACCTTTTTGGGTAAAATTGTGAAACTTGAGAAATTCTTAGCTCAGTTCTTTGTTAATCTTTATGATTAGTATGTAATATTCATTGTCCTTCCCTCACAATTTAATACATGAATTAGATGGTGAACTCAATCTGTGGAAGGCCTGAACTAATGCCATTGCTGCTGCTTTGCAGATACACTTTCTCTTATCTGAAAACTTTATCTTTTAAATGCTCTAATACATACTGCTTATTTACACAGCCAAGTGTTTGTCTCTTCACTGAAGCTTCACTCTATTCTTTAGAGTATGTGAGTATTTTTCATATATAGTGTTTTCTATTTTGATTATAATATATTCATTTGTGCTATTCGCATATTTTGTGTGTCTCTGTGTGTTTGTCACGTGGTTGAGTGCCGTTAAATGTGTGTTCTCCTTTCTTCCTACGTAACCAGTAGACATATCAATATTATGAGCAGGGAGGTGATTGTTCTTAAACCAGTAAACAGAATAATTTGAGATGTACTCTCACTTTTTAAGGAGATAAACCTTGCCTTTTGTTTCCTTCAGTATGATTAACTACAGGCATTTCAGGTATCTGCTGAGCAGAATAAGGACTACCTTTTCATGTGAAGTAGTTGTCTAAAGATCAGAAATAATTACTTTGTACATTAGCCTTCATGGCCTGCATGACCTGGTTAATTAATTTTTTGCCAGGATAATAATAATAGATATATATTTGAAGATATGCTTCATCATTAAGTATCTAAATGACCTCTAATCTTAAGAGCTGGACCTTGCATTTATTGTCCTTTGGAACTGGCTGAACAGCCAGCAGAAAGACTAAGTAAAGTAAGGGGCCTGCCAGTCTCACATAGTTCCTCTGTCTTATGTTGTATATGTTGTATCTCTTTGTTAATTGTATTTAGCATTGATAAACAAAAAGCAATTACACTGCTCCTGTTTTGGCTCTAGCAAATAGTCCTTTTTCGGGTGTTATTGATCAGGTAACGGATCTCCTTTCAACAGCCTCTGAACAGGACCAAATAAACCCACTGAAAGTAATTTGATACTTCTATTGGCATTGTACATGTATCTGATACTCTCTTGCAATGAAATGAGAGTTATAAACAAAGCTTAGAAGTCTAGGATTAGCCCCCAGCTTCAGCAAACCCTTAAAATATTTTGTAATTCTATCTTCAACCATGAATTAGCCAGGAAAAACAGACCCTCTCTCCTCTCTCTATTTTTCTGCTGTATGCGATTTTTAATTGCCCATGGGCAGGCTGTTATGATCTTCTTTGGAGGGTTAAAACCAAGATAAAAATGCAAATCTAATTATTTCTTTTATGTAATCGAATTAACTTTTTAAGTAATGATAGATGCTGTATAGCCTGCTTCTAACATTTTAATAATGAAGTTTCTGAATTATAAAGAATAGGTAAAGCTGCTATAATTCATGAATAGCAAGGGCCTTAGATAAAAATATAAATTATCACTGTGGATTAGAAACTCTGCGTGAGTTAATCACGCTAGACTGTTAAAGTTGGAGTGGATCTAGAAATAAAAAGAGGTGATACTGGACCAGATCCTTTGAGCTGCTATATGGAATTATTAATCAGCTTGCTACTTATTTTCTAAATGTGGCCTTATAGCAAAGATCTCATTCAGCTGACAAGAGCCTGATGGTGAATCTCAATGCTTTTCATGCACTATCCTTCAATTTCCCCAACCCTCTTTGGTGACCCTCCGTCCTCTCTCTTATCTACTTCTTATCTCTCAGTCTTTACTCCCCAGCTCCCTCTCAAATCAGTGATACTGAAAATGCAGGGAAACCAAAGTCTCTGCTTCCTTCTGGGATTAATGAAAATGAGAGAGTGCATTACCTCTTCAGGGGCAGGAGGCTATGGAGCCCAGTGGGCAGTTGATCCAGGTGGTGCCAGCATATGACATTACATAACACTGTATCAATTCCCCAAGGAAAAAGCAGCTCTTTTCTGGTTTTCCCTTGATCTCTCTGATTACATTGAGGGCTCAGTTTAGTGTTAGCACACTTTAATACCTTTCTAGGATGTGCTAATCTCTCTTTGTAAGAGAGAGAGATCATCTTAGTCTCAGAGCCTTTGGAGGCAATAGTGCTTAGCTTAGAATTTAAATAAAATCAAGTAAATCTTTTATTTTCATTGTTATCTGGTTATCTTCTAATTATGACAAGTGATTTTCTATTGGTTTTCTATTTGAGGTAGTGCTATTGAAATAAACGTATTTAAGCAAAAAAAAGTCAATTTAAATAAAACTAAGTAAATAAGAACTGAGTACTTGGATCTGGCAAAAATTATACAGGCAGTTCTTTAATGATGGAATTTTAAGAAACTCTTGAAAGAGCACTACACTGAGAGATGTTGAATGTTCCCCCTCCATTCTTCTACTTTCACAGAATGTTAAACTTGGACACATCCTCTAGAGGTCCTCATGGTTCTCCCTCACTGATTGGGGGTAGGGTGGGTAGCTATTCCTATCGTACAGCAATATAGTGAGTTTATCGTTAAGCTATACTTAAAAATAACCCTGAGATTATGTTTTTTCTACTTTTTTGGAATTAAAATGTCCTTTCCTTTTATGAAGCACAGGTGATAATAGATGGTATGTGCTTTGTTTCTTTGTTTTCCAGTAGTTTTAGTTGGTAAAATAAAAAGTTCCCAAATATGTGTAAGTCCCCCACTTTTGTTTTTCTTTGAAATTTCTTTGGAACTCTTTCTCTAGTCCAAATCCTTTACTTTATACAAGGAAACTGAGGCATAGACAACAGACTCATCCAGGTTTAAAAAGCTACATGTTGTCAGAGCCATGAGTGGAACCCAACTTTCTTTGACTTCTAGTCTAGTACTATTTCCAACATTCCAGGATGTATCTCAATTTGCCCTTTTTGTGATTTGAATAAATCTTAGTGCACTTTAGTTTTCCAGTTTGTAAAATGTGGATAATGATACCTAACATCTAAAATCTCATTACATTCTCTTTATCCTTAAATGGAAAAAAATTGAAGATTGCCCATTAGAATCAGTTTATATCTCAGGACTACTACAACTGTGGCTGCCTGCCCACAAAGAAAGAGATTAAAAAAAACATAACCGGAATCTTTTTGTAATGTGGTATGAAATGTATTTATGGCTGAGTGACTCTTTCGGTTTTTACATATAAACTTCTTGGCTAATTATATTACTTTCTGGGGGCTTAAAAGTGATATGTCTCTATATTGAGGATCAGTCCCCTTTAATGTTAATACCTGTTTTTATAGCTACTCTGCAGCTGATAAAAGGGAGCAGTGAGTGACAGCATTTGATGCCAGTGGTTCTCAACCTTGATTGTACCTTGTAATCACTTGGAAGCCTTTTAAAAATACTGATGCCTGGGTCCCACTGTAGAGGTTCCGATTTAATTGGTCTGGGGTACAGTCCCAGATGGGGACTGTTAAAAACTCTCTAGATGATTCTAGCAGGCAATCAGGATTAAGAAAGACTGCTCTATACAGTGTAATGCAGATTAAATGATTAAATGTGAACTCTAAATTGTTTGGACTATTCATCTATTTATCCATCTGTCTATCTAGCTATCTAAAAATGGACTGAGGGTTGGGGCATAACAAATAATCCTTGAGCAGTTGAAATATACTTTTGACTTTGGTCATAGCTATTTTACTTAATAGCTAGAAAGCTTATAATGGATCATGGTTTAAACAATTTTAATAAATTTAGTTAGTTTTCTAATAACTTGATTTTTATTTACATATGGGTATATTGGCAAGACAGGAATGTGTTGACATTAGATTTGTGCCTTTCAGAGAAGGTATTTAAAATAAAAATGAAGCATAATCTTTCACAATAAGACAAAAACTTTTAGAAAAGAAGTACTCAGATGCTCTTTGACTTCCACTATCTAAACAGAATGAGTTTTGACCCAGGACATCAATCTGTCATTTTTTAAGGTGTTTAAAATTATTTTTTCTGTGAAATTGACTGCATTTCACATATATGAGGAATGTATGAATCTGAATGCACTTTTAAGCTAGATTTGTACATATAAATAGGAGGTAAAAAGGATAAAATGCATTGCTTCAGAGTGTATGTAATATAAAATTTTTGTAGAAGCAGCACAAGTATCAGGGACAAATAAATCAAGATTTAAATTCCAGTTCTACTACTTATTAGCTCTGTGACATGTTTTGCTACTTACTAGCTGTGACAAAAGTTACTTAATGTTTCTGAGCCTGCATCTCCTAGTTCCTAAAAGATGAATAATGATAGTACCTTACGAGTTCTGGGATTAGAGACCATCATCTTAAAAAACTCTACTAAGTGCTCAACGCATTTTATCTATCACTATCATTATTGTTGTTATCATTCTTATGTACGAGCTATAGGAATAATTTCAGAGTCCTTAAAAGAGAAACAGGGTATATGCCCAGTAGTGGGATTGCTGGGTCATATGGTGGTTCTATTTTTAGTTTTTTAAGGAACCTCCATACTGTTCTCCATAGTGGCTGTATCAATTTATATTCCCACCAACAGTGCAAGAGTGTTCCCTTTTCTCCACACCCTTTCCAGCATTTACTGTTTCTAGATTTTTTGTTAATGGACATTCTGACTGGCGTGAGATGATACCTCACTGTAGTTTTGATTTGAATTTCTCTAATAATTAGTGATGTTGAGCATCTTTTCATGTGCCTCTTGGCCATCTGTATGTCTTCCTTGGTGAAATGTCTATTTAGGTCTTCTGCCCATTTTTTTTTTTTTTTTTTTTCAGATTTTATTTATTTATTTATTTATTTATTTATTTATTTTTTTTCTTTTTTTGCGGTATGCGGGCCTCTCACTGTTGTGGCCTCTCCCGTTGCGGAGCACAGGCTCCGGACGCGCAGGCCCAGCGGCCATGGCTCACGGGCCCAGCCGCTCCGCGGCATATGGGATCCTCCCAGACCGGGGCACGAACCCGTATCCCCTGCATCGGCAGGCGGACTCTCAACCACTGCGCCACCAGGGAGGCCCATCTTCTGCCCATTTTTTAACTGGATTGTTTGTTTTTTTGATATTGAGCTCCATGAGCTGTTTGAAATTGAGTTATTTGTAGTGAGGTGGATGGACCTAGAGTCTGTCATACAGAGTGAAGTAAGTCAGAAAGAGAAAAACAAATACCGTATGCTAACACATATATGTGGAATCTAAAAAAAAAAAAAAGGTTCTGATGAACCTAGTTGCAGGGCAGGAATAAAGAGGTAGACATAGAAAATGGACTTGAGGACATGGGGTGGGAGGGTGAAGCTGGGGCGAAGTGAGAGTAGCATCGACACATATACACTACCAAATGTAAAATAGTTGGCTGGTGGGAAGCAGCAGCATAGCACAGGGAGATCAGCTCCGTGTTTTGCAATGACCTAGAGGGGTGGGATAGGGAGGATGAGAGGGAGACTCAAGAGGAAGGGGATATGGGACATGTGTATGCATATGGCTGATTTGCTTTGTTGTGCAACAGAAACTAACACCATATTGTGAAGCAATTTTACTCCAATATAGAGCTATTATAAAAAAAAGAGAGAGAAATGCACATGTACATATTTTGTGTCTACATGTATAAGCATGTTTATGTCTACATACATATGCACATTTAGAACCCACAAATTAGTGACGTGAATATAGGATAATCAATGTGGATGCGCTATAATCAATTATTATCACCAGGGTAATCTAGAGGAAAAGAAAGCAAAAATTTTCTCTGGCTGCCAAATGAGAGCTATTTCAATTCTCAGTAAGAGGACAGTAAGGTTTATCAGGTACTCAGAAATGGTTGACCAAGAATTAGAGCTGCCTGGAGAATGTCTAAAAGGGGGTGTGGCATTTTATTCTGGAAAATAGGGTCAAATTCTTACTTTTCACACTAAAACGGGCTTTTTTATTAGATCAGTAGTGCCTGTGGGATAGTAAATGAACCTTTCCAATTTATTTTATAGCTTTTTTTAAATACACAGATGAAGTTAGCGATGTAGCAGCACAAAATGCAAAAGTCTTCTTGTTTAAAATAAAGTTGTTTATATAAATCTTATGTATGCCATCTCCTGTAAGTCAAGCATTTGCCCAGCTTTTGTGAATTATGTCTATACTTAGAATTTAAGAAGTTAAACAGTATGCATACCAGACTTGAGAGATGGGAAATAAAAATTGATATACTGTGTGACACTTGATATAGCACAGGGAAATATCTTTTAAATTTTGAAAGGATATACTGACATAACCATTTTTAATTCACATAAGGTAACTCCCACTTAAAGTTATTAATGTTAGAGTCAGATATTTTTACTTCTTCAGAATAAAAGAAAATAAATGATGCAAAAGGTGTAATGTCTCACTGTGAGACACTGAATTCATTTTATCTGCCACCCAATCCATTAAGAAAATATTAGAGTTGTAACAGTAAACAATGAAAGTTAAGGAATTCACAGATCAGAATAAAGAGTAAAGTCCAACCTCAGGTCACAGTCATGACTTTTGTTAAACACATACTTCAGTGCAAGATTTTTATCTTAAAATGTCTACAGATGAGTTTTCTACAGTGGCTGAGATTAGTGCAGCTGGAAAGAGCTCTCAGCTAGGCTGACTTGGCTGCTGCTTGAACATGTTGACAAGGTGGAGTTACTATTCTAAAGAACTCTAACAGGCCATGCTTGTTTTGTGCTGTAATAACATCATTCATTTCCCAGCCATGCAAATGTTGGCTCTTCCTTATACATTCTTTAGTTGTATTATTCATAGGAAAAGTGGGGGAGGGAAACCCAAGAAAACTGATTTTACTTTTGATTGTCCAATAACTTTTGTTCCCTTTCAAAAGTTGTGATGATATCAGGAACCAGTTACCCAAATGGAAAAACATAACTTATGTACTGTTATTTAATAAAAGATGTAAGTCCTAGTTTGGCGTTTTTAAAGCTGGATGTGGCAGAAATTGTTTGTTAATATGCATAGAATTAGTTAAATACAGGGCACTTCAGGATTAGTGTAACTGAATGGTGTCTAAGGAGACAATCAGAGAACTGAAACTTCTGGGAGAAGAAGGATCTCCAGCTGCTGCTTCAGGTATTTGTTTGTTCTAAAGGACCTTTATTTCTGTGGCTGTCAGCCCCTCCTTCCCCCGACCTGCATTTCGCTGAGAATTTTGAATGTTATGATGGCTCCCAAATAATCAGTTTAGTAGCTGGAGGCTGGGGTTTGAAGAAATCAACATGGTTATAGTAGTAGAAGAATGAGCTTAGAAGCAGAAGGTGATGGAGAGCAAGAAAGTGCACATGGGTAGGAAGCTGTTACCTTCTTTAGTGATAAATAACAGAGGTTCGAGAAAAAGAAAAACTAGTTCCAAGTTTCCTCTCCACCCTATTCTGTGTAATTCTTTGTAATGCTTTGTGCAGACTCAGATTTCTAGATTTTATGTTTGAAGGTTAGATGGAGTGGAGAAACTGTTAGGTGACCTGAAATTTGTCTGTGGAAAAGCCCAGAGGAGCAGGCAAAAGTGAGATATTGGGTTCCAGCCAGAGGTTAGTCTTAGCAGATCAGTTAGACCAGGTCAGATCCACAGTGATAGAGCAAACATGTAGTCTACCATTGGAGGACTTCCAGCTTGTGGCTGGAATATGTGTAATGCAAGGGTGGACACCTGGGCAAAGAAAAATGAAGTTGGGCTCTTGAAGTTGGCCTCCACACAACAGATATTTTTCTGTTAAGACTGTCTGATTTCATTTATTGTGTATCATCACATCCACTGGTCTCTGGCAGGGCCCTTTCATGGACTCCATTTTAGGGTCGAAATATACCCTGGAGTTCCTAGGGATCCCTTGTGGGAGAAAAGCTCAGGTTATTGGCGGTTCGGTAGAAGATGTAATCTGAACTCTATGTTTAGGACCTTGGCCTCCATATCAATACAATATCTTTCCTTCTCAATACAATTGGGCTCTGACTATGGAGACCCAGATTTGTGATATACAGTATACCTCAAGTGGTTAAGAGTACAAAGGCAAATTACTTTGTGTAGTAGAATTATAAACTATTTTTTATTGTTTTAGGTTAGTTTAAAAAATTTTTTTCTAACACTTATTGCTTTTGTATAAGAAAATTAGTTAAAAATTTTAAATATACATTGAAAGAACCCTGGTTTTCAATATTAAGAAAATTGTTAAATTTATTATGGTATATTCATGTGATTGGCTGTTTTAGACTGTTAAACATGATACGAACAAATAAGTTTTCATGATTTAGGATAATGCTTTCAATGTAACATCAGGTGGGAAAAAACCCCTAGAACATAATAATGTAAATATAGTATAATCTCAGCTACATAAAAAATAGGCATTTTAAAAAAGACTGGAAGAGGGTGCATTGCTTTTATAATTAACTTTATTATTATTATTTTACTTTAAAAAATTCAGGTAACAGAAAAGGAGGAGATATCTATCCTTCTGTGATCACCTCGTAGGTTGTGATCACCACACAGATCATCAAATCTTACAACTTGACAGTCATAGCTGATTTCTGGTTTCTTTTTTTTTTTTATTGGAGTAAAATTGCTTTACAATGTTGTGTTAGTTTCTGCTGTACAATTAAGTGAATGAGCTATATGTATACCTATATCCCCTCCTTCTTGGACCTCCCTCCCACCCCTCCCCATCCCACCCATCTAGGTCCTCACAGAGCACTGAGCTGCGCTCCCTGTGCTATATAGCAGGTTCCTACTAGCTCTCTATTTTACACATGGTAGTGTATTTATGTCAAACCTAATCTCCCTCCCTTCCCTTCCCCTGCTGTGTCCACATGTCCGTTCTCTACATCTACGTCTCTATTCCTGCCCTACAAATAGGTTCATCTGTACCATTTTTCTAGACTCCACATATATGCATTACTATGCATTTGTTTTTCTCTTTCTGGCTTCACTCTGTATGACAGACTCTAGGTCCATCCACATCTGTACAAATGACCCAATTCCGTTCCATTTTATGGCTGAGTAATATTCCATTGTATATGTGTACCACATCTTCTTTCTCCATTCATCTATCATTGGACATTTAGGTTGTTTCCATGTCCTGGCTATTGTAAATAGTGCTTCAGTGAAAGTTGGGGGTACATGTGTCCTTTTGAATTATGGTTTTCTCAGGGTATATGCCCAGTAGTGGGATTGCTGGGTCATATGGTAGTTCTATTTTTAGTTTTTGAAGGAACCTCCATACTGTTCTCCATAGTGGCTGTATCAATTTACATTCCCACCAACAGTGCAAAAGGGTTTCCCTTTTCTCCACACCCTCTCCAGCATTTATCACTTGTAGATTTTTTCATGATGGCCATTCTGACTGGTGTGAGGTCAGAAACTGCCTCATTGTAGTTTTGATTTGCATTTCTCTAATAATTAGTGATGTTGAGCATCTTTTCATGTGCCTTTTGGCCATCTGTATGTCTTATTTGGAGAAATGTCTATATAGGTCTTCTCCCCATTTTTTAATTGGGTTGTTTGTGGTTTTTTTGATATTGAGCTGCATGAGCTGCTTGTATATTTTGGAGGTTAATCCTTTGTCCATTGCTTCATCTGCAAATATTTTCTGCCATTCTGAGGGTTGTCTTTTCATCTTGTTTATGGTTTCCTTTGCTGTGCAAAAGCTTTTAAGTTTCATTAGGTCCAATTTGTTTATTTTTGTTTTTATTTTCATTACTCTAGGAGGTGGGTCAAAAAAGATCTTGCTGTGGTTTATGTCAAAGAGTGTTTTTCCTATGTTTTCCTCTAAGAGTTTTATAGTGTCTGGTCTTACATTTAGGTCTTTAATCCATTTTGAGTTTATTTTTGTGTATGGTATTAGGTAGTGTTCTAATTTCATTCTTTTACATGTACTGTCCCGTTTTCCCAGCACCACTTATTGAAGAGGCTGCCTTTTCTCCATTGTATGTTCTTGTCTCCTTTGTCATAAATTAGGTGACCATAGGTGCATGTGTTTATCTCTGGGCTTTCTATCCTGTACCGTTGATCTATATTTCTGTTTTTGTGCCAGTACCATACTGTCTTGAATACTGTAGCTTTGTAGTATAGTTTGAAATTGGGGAGCCTGATTCCTCCAGCTCTGTTTTTCTTTCTCAAGATTGCTTTGGCTATTTGGGGTCTTTTGTGTTTCCATACAAATTGTAAAATTTTTTGTTCTAATTCTGTGAAGAATGCCATTGGTAGTTTGAAAGGGATTGCACTGAATCTGTAGATTGCTTTGGGTAGTATAGTCCTTTTCACAATATTGATTCTTCCAATCCAAGAACATGGTATATTTCTCCATCTGTTTATGTGATCTTTGATTTCTTTCATCAGTGTTTTATACTTTTCTGAGTACCAGTCTTTTGCCTCCTTAGGTAGGTTTATTCCTAAGTATTTTATTCTTTTTGTTGCGGTGGTAAATGGGATTGTTTCCTTAATATCTCCTTCTGATTTTTTGTTGTTAGTGTATAGATTGTGATCACCAAACAGATCATCAAATCTTACAACTTGACTGTCATAACTGATTCCTGGTTTCTTAAATAGAGCATTCAGTTAATCAAAAAACAACCATGTCTCCAGATAGCTGGAAAACATATGCAGGTATGGATCTTTCCATTGCTTTCAGGCTATTTTACTATCTATGCCTGCTCCATCTCTTACTCATTTTCTCAACTTTGGCAATGTCACTGAATTAATTCCATAGACGTGTATGTTCCCTTTGGCTCAGAAAGGCCATGATTTCAAGCCCAGGAAAACAGAAGGTGTGCAGATAATTATTGATATACTCTCAGCAGAACTTTTTCTTCCCCCTTCTATGGAAGATATGCAGCCCCAACTGAGAGACAGAATAGGATTAGGGAAGCGTAGAATGGCAGAAAGAAGTGTAGACTTGGACCCAAGATGTCTGCCCCTAGTCTTTGGTTTGCTAGGAATGCCATTACCTCTAGCAAATTATTCTTCTGCATTGATTCTCATTTTCCATATATTTAGGAACAAGGATCATTGTACAAAATTATTGCTGAAATTCTTTGTGACTCTGACCTCCTTTGATTCTAGATGATGGAAATTAACTCTGGTCCTTAGAAAATGGAGAGCTTTGTAGGTAGTCTTGCCTACAAAGCTTTCAGACAAATGTCAAGTTTGGCCACAGCATAAGCCATGTCCACTTAGGAATGTTTGCATTTTAAACCATCGAATGGTTTTGAATTATGAGGTCAAATTCATGTTTCCTTTGTGGAGTATTGTGATGGCTTGTAATTCCTGCCACATGAAATAATGGCTAAGGGGGATTTTTAGAAAAACACTTTTAGGAAGAGGGCCTGTAAATGCCTGCTTTCAGGCCACACCAAACAGATTTCTGCAGCCAATGACAAACTCCTGGCATTAGAGCTGTATAATGGAATGGGTGACACAAACTTAATTTCAGCGTTGCAAATGAAATATTACAATTTTGGGGAAAAAATCCTTATAGCTTTGCTAAAGTATTAATTGCAGGAAATTACAGCATATCCTAGTGAAGTATTATGTCAGTGGCATGTATAACGTACAACACCTTTTCCTAGTCTCTCTTGTTTTCACCCCAAGTGTTGCATTTTCATTTGAAAAGAGATGTGTTAGGTAGTTAGAACTTTGTTTAACTGTGGGGGCAGTGCTGAGTGTGGTTTAGACTGTCTGAAAACAATTAAGCTGTGAAGGGGAGACTTCTTGGTTATGCTTCCTAGAAGTGGGTTTACTGCTTGAAGCATAATGTTGATGTGGATGTTCTTTTGGCCATTTCCTCATTTCTAGCTTGTTAGGTTTCATCTCTTAGTCCCAATAAATTTTCCAACTACTATTTATTTATTGGGTTGCAAGATAAAGAATGAGAGAATTTCATTTCTGATGTGTGGTAGTTTAATATGGTTTTCAGATTTCCTCCCATTTTGTTTGAAGTAAATAGGGTAATTACTCACTAAAATTCTAATATCTTTCAGGGCTTTAGGGATGAATCTAAAACAGAACCATATAATGTTTTATTTAAGCAAATCCATGTTCTTATTAAGCAGTTCACCTTAATGTCATTTTTTATAAATAAACTTTGTTTTATTTTTTCAAGGGTTATTTAATTAATTTTGTTGTACTACCATATTTTGACATCTGCATCTGCTAAGGCTTGCAGGGTGTGATTTGTGGTTTAAAAATGAAGATAATTTATCATTTGAAAAATGATAAATCATTCAGGAATTATACATAAATATGAATGTAAAAGAGTCTGATGCACTTCTATTTTGTTTTCTTTTTCTTTTATACAAAGGCACATGTACAGTCATCTTTGTTTGCACAAAACATTTGTGCCAGTTGTACATTTGATTAATATCTAACTGGATATGAGTGAAATGTATTCTGGAGAAACTACTGCTGTGCCGGCTTCTTGAACTGTTTATGGTCTCCATTAATTGCAGGGCTTTACCATATAACCATTGTGTAGATCTGGTTTTACTTATCAAATCCAGATCTGCTTTTTCTCCCCCTGCGGAGCAGGGTGAAGTTCCTTGTGCTACCAGCTTCTTATTATTTGGGGGTTCATAGCATCTTGGGAATTGAAGCTGTCAGCCCTGGAACTCCCAGTGTTTCTGTGGAAAGATTAACATTGCTAGGGTAAATCTTTGGTAAGTTTGCTCTTCATGCAACACAGTCAGGTTAAACAAGCGTTTTACTTTTTAGTGAAGTATTTATTTTAGTAATATGGACGGGTACTCATTTTTCTGCAGCCCTTTGCCCTATTTTGGATGAGTTGGTCTAAACTGGAAGGCTTTTAAAGTCTGGTCTTTAGTCTTTCACCATAGACTCCATATTTCCCCCCAGCAGGAGGAGTAGGTGAGAGAATGAGGTGGGGGACAATACAGAGAAAATTTCTATAAAAAAGTTAACATTGCCTTTTCTCCTTAAGAAGGCTAAAAGATCATCTATTTTCTTTGGAAATGAGATTGTGTGAAGGGGTATTTTGGTTTAGTTTATAAGAAGGCCGTTTCACTTTCCTAGTAAAAAGAGCTGGCTGTTAAATAGTAGTTTTAATCTCCACCCTGAAAGAAAATGTTGGCTGTGTGTTTGCAAAGGGACAAAATGTATTGAATTTAAATAGAACAGCAAGTCTGTCCCATTCCGATCCTTAACCATTTCATTTTTGCCAGAGCTAGCTCCTGAATCTGGGTTTAAAAGCAGCTGGGAGATGCACCAGTAATTCACAAAATGGGTGTTCTAATTATTAACCATAAAATGTAGGAAAGATACCTGGGAAGGAATCTAAGGAGATAATGCCTCTTCATTTATGCTGACAGTGTTTGGGAACATTCTCTTTACCTTTTTGACTAAAAAAGTCTTACTACATTCTGAAAAAAATAAGCAATAGGAGATCTTTTTTCTTTTTTTTTTTTTTTTAATTTAACTAACTAGCTGTGAAGTTGTATAAGAGAAAACACTTTGAAAAATGGTCAGCGCTCTCGTGTATTAAGCACAGCAGATGAAATGATTTATTGGGTTTTATACACATTCTATAAAGGGTAAGCATTGCTAACAGAATGAGTGGCAGTCTCTGGGAGCTGAACAGGCCCCAGGGACTAGTCTTTGTTCCTCTGGTCTTGACAGGCATGTGTCTCTGTTAAATGAGAGCTTAATTTCTCTCATATGTGAACAATTTCCAAGCCCAACAAAGACAGCCAGGACTGGAGCTATTTAAAAGAACCAGCGCAGGAGGAAGCATTCTTGAAGAAAGGGGATGCTAAAAGGCTAATTACTCACCATGGCTTAGCAACTATTTTATTTTTTCGCTAAGCAAGGTTTATTAACTTGGATCTGCCACTTTAAAAAAAAAAACAAAAACATAAACACACATTAAAATTGCAAGGTTATATTTTTATTCTTTGTGAAATAGCCATTTACTGATCTCTGCTCATTGAAAAGAGTTGCCCCCATCAGCAGTGGTGTATATCATGGAATATTAATTCACTAGAGGGGGAGGGGAGAGGCTAATATACTTTGGATCCTTTCTCTCTCAAGTGGAAGGAATTTAAACTATTTACTAAGCAGCATCCTTGGCAACACTGTGAACCTTTTCTTTAGACAGCAATTGCTTAAAATGTGAAGGGGATCTTTATTTCTACATTTGCTGTGGTGTTTCAAACTATGATTAGTTTCTCTCAATTTCTGGACTCTCATATCTGGGAAAAAATCCATATTGTTAAAGAGGCATATATAGGAGGTTACAGGTATATCTACACTTAGACCTTTCATATTTTCTTAAAAAGGTTTTATAAACTGGATCATTTCCTGCTTTTGCCTCTTGATTTATTTTAGAACTAAAAAAGCAACCTAGATTCTCTTGATGATCACCAATAGTTTGCTGAATGACCTTTGGCAAATCATTTTATCTCTGAGGCCTCAAATGCCTTATCTGTAAATGAAGTTTTTTTCCAACTCCAGTGTTTTAATAATAATTTAAAATGGATCTGTGAAATAAAATAAGTGACATGGTTGTAGAGTATTTACAATAAATTTATTGAAAAATACCCCCTAAAAACATTATTAGAAATCTGCATTTTGAATATAGAAAAATCAGGAAATACTCAAATATCGTACCTTGACTGGCACAAAGCCAGGCATGCAACGTTATCATTTCATGGGAACAACTTTCTACCATACATGACAGGCACAGCAGAAAAGGTGAGAAAACTGCTGATTTTATTTGTAATGACAGACAGCTGACAGATAACTCTTCTGACTGCATTTGATTATCAAATTGGCCTTCATGAGTGAATCAGAATTTTCATGTCATTAGCAGTTGTAGTAGAAAAAGCATCATTTCCACCTCCATGGCTATTTCTGCTAGTGTACAGGTAACTCCTGAAAATGTCTGAGCCCTGTGTACAGTCATCACGGTCTAACTCTGAAGGAGAATGGGGTGGTTTATTCACTTAGAATGTGAAATGGTGACTGTGTGACTTAGAGAAGAAAAAAGTAAAAGCCATTTCCTCCCAGGTGCTTTTCCTTAGCATCCTTGCTTGCTACCCAGAAGTATGTACCGTGCTTTCCATAAGAAGCCATGTTTTAGTAGAAGTAACACATGCCAAACCACTTAAACTAATGACTAACCATCTTTGTTCCAGATTTGGAGTGCATTTGAATATGAAAAACAGTAGGATCTTCAGAAATGAGTGTCAAAGAAAATTTTAGGCTCCTTATTTCTGATGTGAATTAATTAGGTTAAATTTATTATACTTTCCCTTTTTTGTTTACAATGTTATCCAAAATGAGCAATCAATATCATTTCAATATAAATCTGCCTCTCTTTTTCCCCAGTTTTACTGAGATATAATTTTCGTGCATCACTGTATAAATTCAAGGTATACAGAATAATAGTTTGACTTATATATCTTGTGAAATGATTACTACAATGAGTTTAGTTAGCACCCATCATCTGATATAGGTACATTAAAAGAAAAAGAAAAAAAATGTTTTTCCTAGTGATAAGGACTCTTAGGATTTTCTCTCTTAACAATTTTTGTATATATTATACAGCAGTGTTAACTATAGTCATCGTGTTGTATATTACATCCCTAGTACTTATTCAATATTTATCTTATAACTGGAAATTTGTACCTTTTCATCTTCTTCCAGTTACCCCTCCCCTCACTGATAACCACAAATCTGCTCTCTTTTTCTATGTTTTTTTTTTTTTTTAGATTCCACATATAAGTGAGATCATACAGTATTTGTCTTCCTCAGTTTGACTTATTTCACTTAGCGTAATGCCATCAAGGTCCAACCATGTTGTTACAAATGGCAGGCTTTCCTCATTTTTTATGACTGAATAATATTCCATTGTATATATACCACAACTTCATTATCCATTCATCCATTGATGGACATAGGTTGTTTCCATGTTCTGGCTATTGTAAATAATGCTGTTATGAACATGGGGGTGCAGATATCAAGTTAATGTTTTCGTTTCCTCTGGATAGATTCTCTGAAGTGGAATTGCTGAATCATATGGTAGCTCTGTTTTTAATTTTTTGAGGATCCTGCATACTGTTTTGCATAGTGGCTGTACCGGTTTACACTCCTATCAGCAGTGTACAAGGGTTACCTTTTTTCCACATCTTCATAGCATTTGTTATCGCTTGTCTTTTTGGTGATGGCCATTCTAACAGGTGTGAGGTGATATCTCATGGTTTTGATTTGCATTTCCCTAATGACTAGTGATGTTGAACATTTTTTCACTATACTTGTTGTCCGCCTCTCTTTTTATATTTCCTGTTCTTATAAATAACATCGTCACTTCAAGTCATACTTGATCCCCGCATTTCCTCCATGCACCATAGAATTGCCAATTCTAGTCCAATTTACTTGCAAATGTCTCATATCTGTCTTCTGTTTTTCATTCCCATTGTTACTAACATGGTTCAGGTTAGCATCAGCTCATGCCCACACTGCTGAAATATAGTCTTAAATTATCTCCTCACCTTCAGTCTGTCCCCCTCCACTTCACTCTACACACTCATTCCAATGTATTCTTCCTAAAGCACACTTCTTATTGTGCATTTCTTCTGCTCAGAAATTTCTAGTGGTGTCTTGTTGACTATGGTTTTGATTTATTTAAAAAATTATCATAAAGCACTTGTTATGTTTCTGACAATCTTCTAGTCTTTGAGGATAATGCAGTCTACAAAAATTGCTGCCCTGCTGAGCTTATATTCTATTGGGGGGAGGCAAACATAAATGAGAAAAGTAAAATTATGGCATGTTATAAGAACTGTTATGAAGGAAAAATAGGGAAGTGGAAAAGAGGTATTGAAATTTAAAAATGGTGTGTTTGAGTAAGTACGTATGAAGAAGGTAACATTTGAACAAAGACCTGAAGCAATTGAGGAAGCAAGTAATGTGGATATGTGTAATAAGACCCTTTCAGGCAGAGGTCACAGCAAATGCGAAGACCCTTAAGGTGGGAGGAAGCCGTCTCTATTTAAGGAACATCAAGGGACCGGTATGGCTGGTGAGTATGGGCATAAGTTTAAGGCGTGAACAGAAGGGAGAAGGGCAGGAAATGAGAATAGAGAGGGTCTTTTACATCATTGTCAGGACTTTGACCTTTAAGTGGGATAGGAGGCCATTGAAAAGAGGGGCATGATCTGATTTGGGTTTTAATGGGATCGTCTGGCTATTTTGTTGCAAAATAGACTGAAGGGGGCAAGAGTAGAAATGGGGAGACCCTGAGAAGGCTTATTTAGGCAAGAAATGTTGGTAACTTGGACCAGGGCAGTGGAAGTAGTGAGACGAGGTAGATTCTAGATATATTGTGAAAGTAGCCAAAGAGATTTAGAGTGAAAGGGAAATAGGAAAGTCAAGGGTGACTTCAAGGATTTTGACCTAAGCAAATGGAAAAATTGAGTTAACCATTCACTGGGAAAATTGTAAGATCAAGTATCAGCAGAGGGTGAGTGTGAGGGACTGGGGTGTGAGGTGGGATCAGAGGGAGTGGGAAGGAATTCAAGAGTTTAGTGTTGAATTGTTAAGTTTAAATACCTACTAGAGATCCAGTTGGAGATCTTGAGTAGGCAGTAGGACATACAAGTCTGGAATTCAAAAGAGAGATAAGGACTAGAAATGTACATTTTGGAGTGTCAGTGTGTGAATGGATTTTAAAGTTCAAAGTTCTTATCTTGAATTTTGTGGTTCTCCATAAGGCAGTTCCTATGCTCATTTCCAGCTTTACTTTTTGCTAGCTAGTTAATCAAACTTGTCTTTGTTGAACGTGATTTGTGCTTTCCCATCTTCAAGTCAATCGTCATATTGTTTTTTCTACTCGAAATGCCCATTTTTCTCCTCACATTCATCTTTGCACTTAAAAGCCTAGAATTCCATTAAGGCCTTGTTTCATGCAAACTTCACTGATTATCACCACTCCGTCCCCTACCCCAACCAAAGTTATCTTTTTCTCTTCTGAGTTTACACAGCCCCTTGTGCTTTTCTTACAGTACTTTCTACGTGCACCATATTTTAGCTATTTTTGCATGTCTTATCCCTCCTACAAGATCATAGTATCTTTGAAGACAGAGATCACACTCATCTTTATATTCCCAACATGCACAGCTTGGTGCCTTGTACATGGTGGATGTTCAGTGAATATTGTTGAATTGAATAATTGAAATCTGAAATCATTTTAATGGACAAAGGAGATGGTCAAAATTGTTCTTTTTTTGTATGCTCATCACTTAATGAAGGAAATATTTCAAAAACATATCTGAAACAAATTGTACTAAAATATTTAGCTCTTGACTCCATGAATTAAATAGAATGATGGAAAATTAGGAGTTGGTTTGTCGAATTCCCTAGGCATTGATCTTCCGACCGAGGTTAAGCTCTCCAATTTGGAGATTTAACAGTTGATGAAATGTCTCTTCAGTTCCTGCTTAATTAAAATTGGTAGTCTTAATGAAATAAACAGTATACATTTTATAAGTGAAAAAAAAATTCTTAGTGATCTATTTAAAAAAATCATTTTAGTGACATGTTTGGATTGACTCTGTTATTAATTAAAATGCTTAGAAAGAGCAAATAGGACTGTGAATTCATTTATACTACAAAATTTCATTGGCCCTCATTTTTATCTTTAAATTAGTGAATAATTTATATTCATTAAAAAATTAATGTTGAGTACTTATTATATGCTAAGGACATTTATAAGTACTTTACAGATATTACCTCCTTATATTCTAGGTGTTTAGAATTCTTCATTTAGCATTATCTAACTTTACTACAGTTTTTGAAAGTCAGTAATTCTGTGGTTCCTTGGGGAAACTTCAAAAAATAATAGTAAGAGCTATGGTTTTTACTGTCTAGTCTCTTTTTTAAGCTTTATAACTTCTGTAATTCTTGCTTATATTCTGTTATAACCAGAAATCTTGAAAGTGGTAGATCTGATTCAATTATTTAAACATCTATTAAGTGCCTTAGTACTGGAGCTGGAGACACCAAGGGGAAAAGATAGTGTCTCTGCCTTTAAGAAGCTCGCAGTTTAGAAAGAGAGACAGTTGAGCAATAATCATGTTAAATAAAATGTTGAGTTTTTTTCACTTAATGCTATTCTTTAATTAGCCTTGTTAACTGATCAGAGCCTAAGTATTTTAGCTTTATCAACATTCAGGGTATATTCCTTAAATGTGATGGTAGTATTTGTGGTTTGACAGTTATCACACTAAGTCGAATAGTAGCACTTGCTGGAACTCCCAAGAAAATACACTGAAAATTATTCCTCCAAAAGGAGATTTTTTAAGGACTATTTTACTATTTGTTATTTTAGTAATCAGCTATAGGAAAAACCACTGGTAGCAATAAAGAAAAAAAGGGAGCAGTTAATTTCACAGCCTTCACTGAATATCTTCTCTGTGTAACATGACAGAAAGCTAGGTGTATGAAGGTAATATAGGAAATATGAGACATACGGTTTTCTCTCAAAGAACTCTTAAAGGAGCTAAGGAAACAAAATGTTCATATATTTTAAAATGTGAGAACAACTGCAGAGCATCTTATCAGCAAGTACAAAAACACTGATTATAAGCAGAATGGCTAAATGCTACAGGTCCATTGCCTATAAATATTGGAAGTAAAAAGTTACAGACCAAATAAGAGACTACTTTACATACTTTTTACTTGCCTTAAATTGAACATGGTAATATACTGTACTTTTCAGCAAGGTATAGTTAATATGTTATTTGAGAATTGTTAGAGACTCAACTCTTCTTTGTCTTGCAAACAATCTTTTCAGAAATGGAGCACTTAAACAATATTAGCTGGTTCTGTGGTTGAGTCACAAGTATACCTATCAATGCCCAAACTTTTCACAGAGGACACAATACATACCACGTGATGAACTGCAGTTCACAGGAGCCACGGAGGAAGAGTCTGCAGGTTGTTATCTTGCTGGGATTAACATTGTCTTTGGGTTAGTTTTAGAAGCCAAATCCATATGGTGTCAAGGCTCTGGGAGAATGTTTTAATCTATAATTTAGGAGGACTTTACTCAAGATTTATTGGCAAGGCTTGTTTTTCACTTTGAGGGAGAAACACTTTTCATCCTGAGACTTGATCTGGAAAAAGTTTTTTCCTCTCTTAAGATTTTGTTTTTCCTGAGATGTTGGCTGAGAAAGCCTGGTTTTAGACCTTTCTTTGGCTGATGATGCCTAACTTTCTGAAAGGTTAGGATTATATGTTCTATCAGTAGTTGTAATCTGTTTAATATATTTGTTTTCTATCACCTAATTCTCCTTTTAATTAAGACGTTCATTTTAAAGGTATAATACAGAAATCTATAGGGAATTGGACGGTTTGGCTGGGAGGGATCTTGAGGATAACCTAGACCACTCAGTTGCAATTTTTTTCCCCAAACTAACACAGTAGGAAGTATATTTTAAATTACCACCCAATATACTCATGCAGCACAACACACGTATGTATATATAACAGAAACAGAAATTTCATTAAATGGTTCTTGTCTTACTACATGGGCTCTTTGTATGAGAGCTTCTTTTCTTTTTCAATTTCTTCTTTGTCTTCTCTCCCTCTTTTTTCATCCTCTTCTCTGGTCCTCTTTTCTTCTACACTTTTCACTCTCTCTTCTATTCTTTTTCACTTTCTCTTGTCTTCTCCATTTTTTCTCTCATTATCTTTTCTCTCTCATGTCTCTTCACTCTTTTCTCTCTTTCCCTCTTATTTCTTTCATCATCTCTTTCCCTACTTCTACCCTCTTCTCCTTCTCTCTCCTCCTTCCCTTTCTTTCTTTTTTCTTTTTATCTCTCTTTTTCTCTTCTTCCCTATTCTATTTTTTAAATGCTAGCTCTGTCCCACTAATTGGTCACAACCACAAAGTCTGGAAAACACTGACCCAGGTCAAACCATTTATTTTACACTTAAGGAAGCCCAGGCTGATAGAGATGGAGTTTTCCAAGATCACATATTATGTCCTAGTTATTAACAGAGTTAGGTTTAGAACGTAGGACTTTAAAGATCTCCAAAGAAACCAAAACACTCTGGGGTAAATGGACATCTTATTAAACCTCTGAACCTAATTCTCCCCGTTTTGAAGAATACAAGGTATAACGAGTTACAATTATAAGCAGGAATATCTAGGTAAAATTTTGAAATTCATACAGCTTTCTAGTTTGACAAGGTTGCTGTCACTATGAACTTAAAGTTATGATTTTTCCATGCAAGGAACAATTATTACAGCTACATGTAAAACTTGAAGGACATTAAGGCTCCATTTATATAATTGCATAAAATCCTTGCATTAAATTTAGGACATGAAAGAAACTAGAGGCTCTATTAATTTATTTTCATAGTTACAGGAAGGGGTATAAGAGTAAAGACCATGAGCAATCAGAGTCTGATAAAATAACTGTAAGTCTAGCACCCTGCCATAGGTTAGTATGTTTGAAAGTGAGTGTCAGAGAAACATGCTAAGGGCAAGGCCAAGTGAGAACAACAAAAGTGTAGCACAGCATTGTGAAGCAGCTATACCCCAATTTAAAAAAAAAAAGCAGAAGTCTATAATTCATTTTTCCAGTAATTACCACCAAGTGCCAGGTATTATGGTATGTCAAATGACAGAAAGAAAGCAGACTGAGAAACATTAACACTAGGTTATATGGTAGAGCTCTTACTAGACTATCAGAATGAACAGTATTTATTGATGATAGAACAGCTTTTACCTTGAGGGGGAAGGGTTGTGGTGCCAATAGATTTGCCTAACATTTTATTTTTATTTTGTCTTGCTTTTTTCTCTTCAGAATCTTACTCTATTTGTGCTTTTTTTCAGAATTGACTTTGGAGGTATTTTTGTTTTGTTTTTGTTGTTGTTATTTGTTTTTGTTTTTGTGATTTAGTTTCCATTGTTTTTCTTTTTTATTCCTAGTAAGGTGCACCAAATGTTCAACCATGGACTTTTTATGACAAATAATGTAAAGAAATTTGATATAATATGTGGATTTAGGGGATCACCTGTTAGAGCCTGCTAGCTACTGAAATAATTCTGTTTTATGTTTAAGGCTTTTATAATATATATGTTAAAAATAATAGATTCATTGCCAAATGACAAGTAGTGTGGTTCCCACAAAATCTGAAAACAAGGAGAAAAGAAAGAAATAGGTGCAGTATATTAGTGGTGTGCTGGAGCCAACTCATACTAGTGCTCAAGAGCCAATTGTGAGCATCTTTCCCTAGCTCCTTCTTCGGTGACGTTATGTTGGTGGGTTGAAATCAATTATGGTGTGAGTACACTGTGGAAATTGGCAAATGCTCTAAATCACCTTTTTTCCCCCTTTGAGAGCTAATTTGCCAGCATACAACTGGGTGTGATAAAGGCAAAAATATTAAAAAGCAAAGCAATCAAACCTTTGAATCATTGATTCTTGAGCTAAAGGTACTGGATATTATTTAATTAATCAGTATCATTGGTTTTGGATCAAGAGTTAAAATCTCTTTTGTAGTTTTGCTGAGAATTTGGAGTTAATGGAAGAATTAAAAAGGGAGCTCAGCTCCAAAGATTTTTTTCTAATTTAGAAATTTTTTAAAGTAATTTACAGTCAGAAATAATTAGCCCCCTGGGCTCCCTGTGCTGCTTTTGTAGACTTGAGGAAAGAAGAAAAATTTAGAAATCTGAACAGAATCTAGCTTAAGAAAATGAAATACTCAACAATTATTTTTTCTCTTTAGTCTATAATTTCATTCTGACAGTTAGTATATCTTCTGTGCTCTTTGATAGATTTGCAAACTACTCTATTTGAATATAAAAGTTTCTTCTTATTATTTACCTTTAGGTTAAAAGTGACCACACTAGCCCCCTTCCCTTCTAAGTAATTTTCCACACTTAGTATAATGCCACAAACTGGTATTTAAGAGAAGTCATTACGGTAGACATGGAGATGCATTCACTATCCAGACCCCTCTTCAGTGAAGTGCTTGCTGCCCAGCCACAAGAGTACAGGAAGCAGACAGCCTCCATCTGTCAGCTCTTTCAGCTTTGCCTCAGCTGCCATTTCCTTCCCAGGGCTCTCCTATTTTTGTGAAGGACATGGAGTGTGAAGGTTGGGGCTTTTAGGCCTGAAGCTAGATCCTTACTCCAGAGCTTCCTGCTGAGCTGGATGGAATTTTGTTCAGCCAGTATCATAGTTCAGCTTCTTCCTCTGCCCAGTCTTGTCTCTTCCTCCTTCCCATTACAGGTGTTATTTCCTAGTAAATATCTTGTACCCTAAACCCTGTCACAGTGTCTGCTTTTAGAGAACTCAACTCAACTTGCAGCACACCATACATATACATTAGTATTATGCTAAGGCAATTTTATCAGATCTTGCTAATACCATGGAGCCCTGCATTTTTTCCCCGTGACTTTGTCTATGGCCTGAACTGTTATGAAGAAGCTGCTTAAGTGGTTTTGCTCCATGTTTTAGTAACTGCTCCCCAAATTTCACTTATCCCAATGTTCTGATGCATTAAGTAGATTTTCATAGGTAGAAACAGACTTATCAAAAGTCTGATTGTTCCGGAGGGGTGCGATGGGGAGGGTGGGAGGGAGGGAGATGCATGAGGGAAGGGATGTGGGAACAGATGTATATGTATGACTGATTCACTTTGTTATAAAGCAGAAACTAATAAAAAAAAAAAAGTCTGATTGTTCCATAAGCCAATAAAAGGCAATAAAAGGGAGATTATTTTAATAGTAAATATGTATGTTACAAATTTTATTATATTTCAAATTTAATCCAAAACTCCACTTGGTCAAAAATTTAAAGGATTCCAAACTTGTATGCATAATTACCAGGTTACTAAAATCTATAGGTATAGGACTTCCCTGGTGGTGCAGTGTTTAAGAATCTGCCTGCCAACGTGGAGGACACGGGTTCAAGCCCTCGTCCGGGAAGATCCCAAATGCCGCAGAGCAACTTAGCCCGTGCACCACAACTACTGAGCCTACGCTCTAGAGCCTACGAGCCACAACTACTAAGTCTGTGTGCCAGAATTACTGAAGCCCGTGTGCCTGGAGTCCGTGCTCTGCAACAAGAGAAGCCACGGCAATGAGAAGCCCATGCACTGCAACGAAGAGTAGCCTGTGCTCGCGGCAACTAGAGAAAGCCCATGCACAGCAACGAAGACCCAATGCAGCCAAAAAAAAAAAAAAAAAAGCAGTCATTAAAAAAAATAAATAAATAAAAATAAAATAAAATCTATAGGTATATATTTTAGATCTTATATTACTCAGAATACTGCATGAAGGTCTTTTTGCCTTATTTTTTCTATCAGGTCACAAGTTCACATCACCTAATATTTCTCTATCAAATTCCCTTCTGATACTATAAGGCCTAATAAAAAAATTTAAAAGGAAGGAAGCAAAATATATTTTTCAGTGAACACCCCAATTTCTTCACATAACTGCTTTGGGTAGTTGTATGAAAATGTTGAAAAAGAAGATAGGTGGAAAATATAACAAATATGAGAAACAGTAATATTTATCCTAAAGTCCTGAATCTTTAATGAGCTTACCTTTAGCATTTATACTAAAAATTATTTTTGTCTGAGTTAGAGAAGTGATAGGAGAATAGGATTTAGTCACAGCTAAGAACTATCAGTAATTTTGGATAAGGAATTAGTATTAGATAATTTTGGCTAATATAAGTAGCACTAATAAAATGATCTGATAAAAGCCTACTCTTAGAGGTATAGACTTCTGTAGCGTTTTTGGTAGTTTGTTTCAGGCATAAAGTGAGCTTCTGGAGACTATGTGCATTATCTTTCTCCTGTGAGTGATACACTTACTTCATGTTTTGTGCCTTTTTTTTAAAGTGCAAGGTATAAAAAGGCTTGATGCCAAATGATGCAAGACATAATTTCCCCTATAGAGGGTCATGTCCTACCATGCATTCCATCATACCAGTAACTTTCTCTGATTTAAGTGAGTCCATAGAAACTGATGCTAGAATATTTAATTTCTCCTCTCTCTTTGCTATCCTTCCCACTGCTCCCTGTTATCTTTCTTTTTATTTTCTCATTTTCTTACAATAAGAGCGTAAAAAGGACAGTGGGAGAGTAGTCTGGGAAGACTGAAATATGTGGACTTGACAGTAAAAGCTCCCATCACAGGGAGAGTTGTAAATGTAAAAAAAGAAAAAGTTGCAAATTGTAATGTGTTTACCTAACCTTAATTAACTGCTTGTTCAAGCTATTTTTAAGAAAAATAAATTAATTTGAGGCTTAAGTTAAGGGAAAAGACATTAAAGAAAAGAGGTGGCAAATATTCAAAAACAAAGTTTCAAAGTCTGTCTCTGCTATCTATTTGGCATGTGATCTTAGTCAAATCATTTAACCTTTTGAGCCTTTTCTGTAAACAGATGATCACACACATGCACACACACACACACATATCTCCAGCTTCATGGGACTGTTGTGAGAATTGGTAGAGTGAATCTATAGAGAAGTACTCTGGCAACTGTAAATTGCTAAAGGACATAGTGTTAATAATAATGATGAATAAGTTTATATGGAGCAAAATAATTTTATATCAATACTCATATCACATTTACCAAGATCTTTTTCTGAGATTTCTAAAAGAGCCCCCAGGAAAGCAACAAGCAGGCAAGAAATACTCTTTCATCACTCCTAGACACCCTACCCACAATTTCTCAATTTTGCCTGGATATCCCCGCTCAATGCACATACATACACACATATGTCATATATTTTTCCTGCCAAAAATATAAAGAAATAGCAAATTCCTCATAATGTTGTTTATACATAAATTATAGTTGAGATGAAAGTAAATTGCGACTCAGGAGATATGGGAAAAGAAATAATTGCCCATGAGATTTACTTATTTGTTTGTTCTTTCTTTGATACATTTGGTGCCAAAGAAGGGCACAGTGTCTTACAAGTTTAATTCTGAACCAAACAGAGCAAGACAACACCTGGGTGTCATACACTATGAAAGCTATAAGAACGTGATACACATACCAAGGGGTATAGTGAGTTTTTGTGATGTTGGCTTTAAGAAGTAGAAAAATTAGAAATAAGTGGAGATTTGGGTAGATCTGGTGATACAGTGTCTAGATGCATTGAAAGCATCCAAGTAAGGAGAGATATATTTAAATTCAGGAAGGAGCTTTATTAATTCAACAATTTTTGAATTGAATGAATTTAATAAACTTTGTTTATTAAATTTCTTCTACTCTTTGGGCATGATCTGAGGACCAAGAATATAAAGAAGAATGACACATTACTTACCTTTGGGAGTTCACAATCTAGTAAGTGACAATAATGCAGTGTGCTAAATGTTAAAGATGTATTCTCTGGCTACCACAGGGGTGCAGAGAAGAGGCATGTAATCTAAATTGACAGGTCAAGAGAGGTTTGCTCAAAGAAGTGACATGTGAGTTGGTTCCGAATTTTTAAGTAGACGTAGGAATGAACCAAGATGGGAGGTTTCCATACAGAGAGAAGAATCTGTACAAAGGTTCACAAGGATGAAGAACATTGCATGTTGGGGAACTGCAAATAAATTAGTTACTCAGACAGGCTGGTAATGCACAAATGCAGGTGTGGCAAAATGAAGCTGGGTTGGAACTGTGTACCAGATCTTGAAGGACCTTGTATAACAAATTAAGAGCAATCATTTAAAGAATTTAAGGAAGGAAATGAAATGACATTTACATTTCAGAAAAATCACTCTGACGGCAGCAGTGGAGAACAGTTTTGAGGATGCTGAAAGTAGAGTCAGAGAACATTTAAGAACATTTATCCAAAGAATAAATGACAGGATCTGAGCTATGGCAGTAGCAGGGGGAATAGAGATGAGAAGATGCATGTGAGTGGGGCTGAGGAAATAAAATCTATAGGATTAGTGATTGACTGGATGTAGGAGAAGAAATTTAAACGAATCCTCATCCTTTTACACTGACAGAGTTGAGAGCTCTGTTCAATAGGATTGGTATTTATTTAATTCCACAAATATTCTGGGGACACATACTATGTAATAGGCGCTGTTTCAAGCATTGATAATATAGCAGTGAACAAAACTGACAAAGTTTAGGGGGTTAGAGATTGTAAAGCAATGAATAGGTAAGTGGTAAATTCTATGGAGAAAATGTGTGTTACTTAACACAATAATTCCCTGTTTGCCATTGAGAAAATGGAGGTTTAAGAAAGGTCAAGAAACTTGCCCAAGGTATAAGTGGCCAGGCCAGAATTCTAACCTAATTAACAACAACAGCAAACACTTATATAGTGTTTACTATATGTTGGATGCTATTTGAAGGCTCTAGATACATTAACTCATTGTACCCTCAAAATAACCCTGTGAGGTCGATAATGTTATCCCCATTTATAAATGAGAAAAGTGAGTCAGATAGGTTGAGTAATTTGCTGAAGGTCATACATTTAATAAGAACTGGGATTTAAACTTAGTCTGGCTGGAGAATCTGTGCTCTTAACCACAGTGTGCTACTGCCTCTGTCTTTGTGAAGCTAGAGCTCTAGCTCTACATCTCTCAGAGCAGAATTTTGTTTTTTTCATTTGGAGTATAGAACAATTGATTTTTTTATTGAAGTATAGTTGATTTACAGTGTTGTGTTAGTTTCGGGTATACAGGAAAGTGATTCAGTTATATATATATGTATATATATACTTTTTTCAGATTCTTTTCCATTATAGGTTATTACAAGATACTGAATATAGTTCCCTGTGCTATACAGTACTCATTGTCATTTACCTATTTTATATATAGTAGTGTGTATCTGTTAATCCCAAGCTCCTAATTTATCCCTCCCCACCTTCCCTTTTGGTAACTGTAACTTTGTTTCCTATGTCTGTGAGTCTGTTTCTGTTTTGTAAATAATTTCATTTGTATCAGAGCAGAATTTTTGATTGAGAGACCTATAGACTCATTTGTCAAATTGGGAATTGGACACAGAAACAGATGAGCCTAGGAAGTAATTTCAAAGGGGAAAAAAATACATGTTTTTTTTTTTTGGACAATCAGTGTAACTCATACTCCACAGGTAAGAGGGTAATTCAAGGACCACATACAGAAAAGAAGGAGCAATAGTCTCAAAATGGGAATTTACCAGGTTCACAACTTGTAAATTAGGAATGCATGAATAAGAACTAAAATATGTGCAGCTCAAACTGGCCCACTACAAATATTTGAACACTCCCTGAAAGACTGGTTGCCCAGGAAATGCCTGGTTACAAATTCAAGGTGCAGATTTATCAAGGTAGACAGGTACCTTGTGTGCTAGTCTGTGGCTGTTTATGCAAAGTTACATGTGGAGAAATGGGGACAGGAAAATTTGATGTGTATATCACTAGAATTCTTTTGTCTTTATGTAAAGCTGCTTTGCATATTTTTCATGGGCAAATATTAAGTGACTTTGAAAAATCATTAAACTATGGTTGAGTGATTCAGAAGACCATTGTACTTACTTTAATTAAGAGTTAGGTGATTAGAAAAGGTCTGATTAAGGGATGAACAAGAGTCACTTAAAAGGTAAAATGGGGGCACCAGAGAGAAGCATCAATAGTTCATTTCTGTAAGTTCCATACAATTTAAAGCAAAACTCTCTAGGACAGTAAAAAGATGTGGCACAAGGATATGTAGCATAAAGGGGGAATTACACAAGAGATTGGTGAGCTTTTTGTAATTTACTGCAGCATGTTCACTGTGGGGAGTATTCTTATTCTATTGTGATGACTGTTAGCAAATGCTTCCTCCTTTTATTTTTCCTTTTATACTTTTCAATTGTACTTCTTAGTTTAATTTTTTTTCATGTAGTATTTGTAAACTCCACTTAGGATCTTGATTACAGTATAGTTCTTTGATAATATTAAGTAAGATATGTGATGTATGTTCATTGTTGGTCTCAGGCTATCTTCGCTATGAATTGCATTTGTCCAACATCAAAATATAGAAAACAGATAACAAGGCTTTTGGTAGTATTCAGTCACAACAACAAAGATGGGAATGTGATCTGAGCCAAGAGGAATAAATTTCAGTCTTTCTTCACTTTGACATTCCTTTTTATTGTTGGGTAACATTACCCAAAGGTTTGGGTATAGTACCATACTTTGTTATCAGAAAAGTAGAACTTAGAATGATGCTTGATTTAGGATTAACTGGTGATATTACATGAAATTCTGTAGAGAAAGAAGTTGAACTCTGTTACATTTCACTATGGGATTTTGCATTTTGTCTTTTCAGAATATGTAGATTTTACTTAGCATCTTGTCAGAAGTGTGCAAGCCAGAAAACTTATTTACATCTTGTTAACACTGTTTGAGTTTAGGGCTACATATCTGCCTTACTAGCCTCTTCACTTCTGTAGGCATTTTGGCAGAAGTGGCAACTGGAAGATTTAAGCATGTTTTGGGCAGGAGACCAGAGAGCTATAGTCATTACTGCTGATTGTACTCTCTGAGACACAGTGAGTTGGGTAGAGTTCTGACGGGCCCAGTGAGTTGCAGGTTCAGATGTGTTCAGTTTCTCATATTGTTTTTAGTGGCCAGTGGGATGGTTTCATAACCTCTTCTCTTTGGGGTGATCCGTTAAGATATTTACTTTGTCTAGTCAGTCCTATCAAAGGTAGTTTACCCTTTTGTTCACAGGGTTAGGAAAACTTACTCTATGTTTCCCTATTTCTTCTTTGTAGGGTAACACATTGCCAAACAAATTTGGCACAAAATCTTTCCCTTTCCTGAGACTGTGACTTTCTCTGCCTTGAAAAAGTAACTACTATAACAACCCTGATAGCTTGTTTCTAAATTAAACGTGTCTAAATTAAAACATGAAGCTAGGAGGTAGAGGGAAATGTGATACTGTTAATTCAGTTGCTACTACATAATAAAATCAAGTGTTTATCAAGAATATCTTAGTATGTCTGTTTACAGTAGTAGCCTGTATTAATGAGGACAGATTTACATTTACATTTACATTCTTTACATTTAAATACACACACATTCCAGGGCTTCCCTGGTGGCGCAGTGGTTAAGAATCGCCTGCCAGTGCAGGGGACACGGGCTCGAGCCCTGGTCCGGGAAGATCCCGCGTGTCGCAGAGCAGCTAAGCCTGCACGCCACAACTACTGAAGCCCGCGCACCTAGAGCCTGTGCTCTGCAACAAGAGAAGCCACTGCAATGAGAAGCCTGCGCACCGCAACGAAGAGTAGCCCCCGCTCGCCACAACTAGAGAAGGCCCACGTGCAGCAGCAAAGACTCAGCACAGCCAAAAATAAATAAATAAATTTATATATATGTAAAAAATACACACACATTCCAAAGAAAACGATAGTTAGTAATTTTTTTTGGTTTTATTTCTGTAACTTATTGAAGGTCCAGTGTCAAATTCCATGTCTGCGTTAGGATACCTTTTTATTTGTTTGTGAAGTAAGCATCTGTATTTCAGTGATCTCTAGCCAACCTTGGGTTCTCCAGATACTGAACAGAGCTGTCTGTGGGTGGGGTCAAACCCGCCTGAGACTTCTGACCATTGAAAGTGAAGAAAAACATTTGTGGTAAGAAACAACAGCACATGCTTGACCTCCAAAGCACACACATCTATAAATGGATAAAAATGACTATTTAAGGTTGCTTCGAAAAAGAACCACTGTGTCTACAAAGAAAGAAACCCTAATTCAATGTTTGAAAAAGCAAACTATGTGTGGGTGAAAGAACATGTTTTTGTTAAAAACATCTGTGGTGTTCCCTATGATGTATTTGATCCTGGTGGTAAATCAACAAAGTTAAGTATTACAGACAAAATTGACTTTTGACAGCCTATTATGTGATAAATAAGGTTAATTCAATCCAAAAGATCTCAGGGCTACTTTTAAACTGGTGTTATTTTGGCTAATTGCCAGATATACAAAATGAAGTCCTCACCCCAAAATTGAAGACGTTGCTTGAATTTGTTATCCAGCAGTTGCAATTGGTTGTATATATCTTCTTTGTACCCTCATTTTTATTACTATCTTACCACTGTGTTTCCTAGAGGTGGTCTCCTTACTGTCATAAGATAATTGCTACCAGGACTAATTTTATAGGACTGAATTTTTCAACTTGCCATATTTTTACATACTTGTACTTATAGGCATGATTTATAGATCAGTGAAGATCTAAGAGGTTCCATAACCAATTTTATGAGTGTATTTTCTCTCCAAATACTGAAATGATAAATTATGGGGTGAAGTCCCCCAAATAAAATGTAAAATTCACAGATATAAATAATTAGACATGAAAATTTATCTCTGAATAAATCGAGTTGATGAGATTAACCGAAGGCAACAGTAAAACAGGGTGTTTTCCACTGTCTACAGGGATTTTATCAAAGAAGCTAAGTTATGTCAAAAACAGTGGGTGGTATGATTTATTAGGTGATGAATTTTAAAAGTAGTGTCCAGATGTAAATAGTGAAATCATTCAAAGTATTACTCAGCAGCTGCAAGAGCGATAGGAAAGGCTGACAGGACAAATTTAGTCATTTCTTAATCACTTTCGTTAGCCACTATTGTCAGCTCTAAGAGGCAAATTTTCATCTTGATTTAAATCCATAATGCTAATAGTTGAAACCTAGAAATTCTCAAAATCATTTGCTTGCAAAACACCTTTTAGATCATCTTAGATGTTTGTGACCTGATGTCATAAAAATATGCAAAAAATATATTGCATATGTCATCAAAGAAAATTTTCCATTCCCTATTTGTGTTACAAAGAAGATATTATTTACTGTAAGATCCAAAGGTATTAATTATCTGCCTTTGGTTTAAATAAAATTGATTGTTAAGGCAGAAAATAGGGGATAACACGAGTCCTATTCTGCTGTAGCCTCCCAATAAAAGAAGCAGTGACCCAACTCATTAGCCCTTTGATTTAATATATTGACACTTGGGTAGGAATAATTCCGTTTAGTGGCTTTTGCTTCCCGGGGATCAATTTAATTAGTTATAAAATGTGACTTCTTGTCAGGAGCTAGAAGAAATGCTGACATTAAATAAAGTCATACGCAATTTAAACAATAAAGCTATCGATGCCTGGTTAAAAGTTAATGATGCAAAAAAAATGGCTTAATAGAGACAACCTCAGCAGTGAAAGTGATGCTAGGAAAATTAAGCTAAGTGGATGAATGAGGAATGGTGATGTTGTTGAATTGTTAAAACAAATTCATGGCTGGTCTGATAGCTGGCTAGGTTAAGTACATTATCCTTAAGCCTGGGAGACAGAACTAGTTCTAGACTCCTTGCTCAGTACTACTTCAGTGTGAGTTTCATGTGTTTATAGATTTTAGGATCCAGGGGAGGGAGGAATTCTTGTTAAGACTGTTTGGAGCAGAAAACTTCCTGAAACCAACTTCACATTTGAGAGAGGGATGAAATATTACACGTGTCCGTCTCGTAGTGGCTTCCATGAAGTAGTCTCACATGAGTGCTGATTGGCCCCTAGCATCTCTGAAAAATACCACCATAGGAGCATTGCTGGTGCAAGGCCATTCCTATTTGTGTGAAAATATTTGAGATGAACTCTGGGCCTGCAGTTTGGCCTGGCAACTTTCATATTTCCCTCCTTCTGGACAGTAGTTACTGTAAAAGTATTTCTTTCCAGTTTAGAGAAATGTCACCTTCTTTACCTATGTAATTAATGCCATCTCTTTTAAGTCATTCCTATAGTGAACTATTATTTTATGCCTCTGACTGCATCCCATACACTGGCTTCACCACGAACTTGCACAATCTTTGTTAACATAAGTATGTTGAGGCTTAGGATTTAGTAGCTAGATAATCTCTAAAATGCTTTCTAACTTACTAATTCAATTGTAAATTCAAAATTAACTGGTTACTTCAGTCAAATCAATTGCTTTGGGAGTAGTATAGTCAAAACAGCCAGTTGGTTGACTAAATATACCTTGGTTTCTACTGCTATGTATACACATACTACATTTGCCTCTCTTTTGGCATTGGCTACTACTGAGTCGTTAACACCACTTAGCTAAATAAAAGATAACCGCATTTTATTGTCAGGCAAAATTTATGTCTCATTTCTCCAGCTGTTGCCTTTCCAAGTCATTTGCTTATTAGCTAAAGATGAGGCACACGTTTAAACTTGATGAGTTTTAAAATACCTTTTTCTAGTCAAAGGAATTGACATAAGTGTTCTATGACTAAATTTTGTAAGGCAACCAAAGAAGTGTTTTTCATTTTTCCAGCTTTGCCTCTAGTTTATCTACAGGCTCTGAAGTCAGTGGTTGCTGGGTGGGAATACAAGAGTAATGAGCTGAGCTCTGGAAGGGAAGATGGAGTGGGAATTTATGGTCTTTAACACTCTATCAGCCTCCTATTTCTCTACTTTGTAGTGAAGCTCATACTCTCCCAGACTCTTCTGGAATGTACTGAAAAGTTTCAGTATTGAAGATCCTGGGCAAAAAGCTCACTGTTTTGGAAATCTGTTTATTGGATATTTTTTCCTGCTGGTTCAGCTGCCAAGGAAATTACAGTAGAGTCTACAGTAGACCATTGAAGTGCAGTGTATCCATCTAGGAAAATCCGTGAATAACTTACCTTTTCTGTTAAAATAACTGTGGTTGAAATTATAATAAAACATAAAAACCTTGACCTTCTAGTGAAATGTGTGTATTAAAATGTATTGGAGCTGAAATGATTTGGAGTTTCATCTGTTGTTCACACACTGACAGGAAGGAAATATAGTAGTTAACTTTGAAAAGGGGCATTTTTGAGGAGCTGACAGAAAACTTTATCCAACAAAATAACTTTCAGCAGCCTCCTAGGGAAGAAGAAACAATTTGGAGGGAAATGAGCATGCTTATATAGTATTTGGTACAAACATTAACAGTAGCAAACATGTAAGAACAGAGGGGAATATTGCTGAGAATAAAATCTGCGCCAGAGACAAGTTTTCCTTCGGAGTAAGGGTTATCTTTTTTTTTTTTTCTTTTCTTAATGTTGGGGGAAGGGCAATTAACTGAGGACAAGAGGGAAATTGTGGGGGACTGATGTTAGATAAACTATTTTGTCTTTGTGTTGACATTATATTGGCTACAGCCTACACAGAAGGGATGCCTGGAAAAAAGTAAGGCTAGAGAGGCATTAATATTTTTTAGTGTGCGTGGGTGCGCCAGCACTAGAGGGGCCGGTGTTTTTTTAGGGCTCAGATGGCAAAGCTAAGCATTCAGCCTACGGCAGGAAAAAAGTGCCTTTTTTGTTTTCTGACTGCAGAGTCCAGGCATTCCCAGGGGAACACAATGAATGGCCCATTTTGTCCAACACGGTTTCATAGACATAGATTTCTTGTTTTTTCATAATTATTCTTGCCCGTCATTGGGTGTGCACATGACATTTGAGCGTGTTTTAAAGTCTTAACACACTCATGTGCCTGCAATAAAGTTACTCATAACAATCCCGCCTTTCTCCAGACAACAGAGCAGGGTCTGTTGTTTTCACAAGTCACAGCAGCTGGCAGGCAATTGTGAAGACAACAGCTTAATCTAGCTGGAAAATACAGGAAGAAGAGAGTATACACTAAATTTCCTTTCATATTATTTAAACAAGAATTTTTTTAAAAAATGGCTATGGGTGGTCTTAATAACTGATTGGCAGAAAGTACTTTAAATTTCCTTAGAATGTTGTCTTTAAATGTTAAGGATCTACAAGGTTGCATTCATCATATCTGTTAATCAGCTAAAAGGCAGGCTCAGGCAGTGGTACAGAGCCACATTTCAGTGGCTATAGAAGGTATTACAGAGCATTTGTTTTTTATAATTTGCTAAGTAGCAACTGGTGTTTGTATAAAAGGATGCTATAACCAAGTAGTTATGAAGCAATGATTAATCTCCTTTGAAAGGTGTGTGAAAGACTAAGAGGTGCGTGGTAATTCACATCTTGGTGCCAGGCTGAATTTCTGGTTTGCAGTCATTAGCAAGTTTTAAATTTCACACTGAATAACAGAATTTAGGGAAGAGGAGAGTAACTTTGAATGATTTAAATCTGACCTGGAACATCAGAGTGGTAAACTGGCTGTGCTCTTCAGGGCGCTGAAGTGAACCAAGCTATTTTTTATTTCATGTGGAGGGGAGGAGATAAGAAATGTGAGAAGTACAATAAAAAGAAGGAAACGTTACAGTGTTCATCTAAGCTTTCTTTGGTGGGGGGAAGGGATTAAGCAGGACTTGGGGAAGGAAGTGGCTTAAAAAGCAAGATTGGCAGTGCTCTGCTTAACTGTTTCAAACTCCACTACCCTTTTCCCTTCAAGGAAACATTCGTGAAAGAACTTCTTTTTTATTTTTCTTTTTTGATTCTCAGTTTTATTTATTTATTTTTGATGAGTTATAGCTTGAGCTTAGGTTTGGGCTTTTTTTTTTCTTTTTTAATTGGGATATAGTTGCTTTACAATGTTGTGTTAGTTTCTGCTGTACAGTGAAGTGAATCAGCTATATGTATACATATATCCCCTCTTTTTTGGATTTCCTTCCCATTTAGGTCACCACAGAGCATTGAGTAGAGTTCCCTGTGCTATACAGCAGGTTCTCACTGCTTATCTATTTTATACATATTAGTGTACATTTGTCAATCCCAATCTCCCAATTCGTGCTACCTCTCCTTTCCCCCGTTGGTGTCCATACGTTTGTTCTGTACGTCTGTGTCTCTATTTCTGCCTTGCAAACAGGTTCATTTGTACCGTTTTTCTAGATTCCACATATAGCGTTAATATACGATACTTGTTTTTCTCATTCTGACTTACTTCACTCTGTACGACAGTCTCTAAGTCCATCCATGACTGTACAAATGACAATTCCGTTCCTTTTTATGGCTGAGTGATATTCCATTGTATATATGTACCACATCTTCTTTATCCATTCATCTGTCAATGGACATTTAGGTTGTTTTCATGACCTGGCTATTGTAAATAGTTCTGCAATGAACATTGGGGTGCATGTGTCTTTTTTTTTTTTTTTTTGTGGTACTCGGGCCTCTCACTGTTGTGGCCTCTCCCGTTGCGGAGCGCAGGCTCAGCGGCCATGGCTCACGGACCCAGCCGCTCCGCGGCATGTGGGATCTTCCCGGACTGGGGCACGAACCCGTGTCCCCTGCATCGGCAGGCGGACTCTCAACCACTGCGCCACCAGGGAAGCCCGCATGTGTCTTTTTGAATTATGGTTTTCTCTGGGCATATGCCCAGTAGTGGGATTGCTAGGCCATATGGTGATTCTATTTTTAGTTTTTTAAGGAACCTCCATACTGTTCTCCATAGTGGCTGTATCAATTTACATTCCCACCAACAGTGCAAGAGGGTTCCCTTTTCTCCACACCCTCTCCAGCATTTATTGTTTGTAGATTTTTTGTTGATGACCATTCTGACCATTGTGAGGTGATACTTCATTGTAGTTTTGATTTGCATTTCTCTAATAATTAGTGTTGTTCAGCATCTTTTCATGTGCCTCTTGGCCATCTGTATGTCTTCTTTGGAGAAATGTCTATTTAGGTCTTCAGCCCATTTTTTGATTGGGTTGTTTGTTTTTTTGATATTGAGCTGCATGAGCTGTTTGTATATTTTGGAGATTAATCCCTTGTCTGTTGCTTCGTTTGCAAATATTTTCTGCCATTTTGAGGGTTGTCTTTTTGTCTTGTTTACAGTTTCCTTTGCTGTGCAAAAGCTTTTAAGTTTCATTAGGTCCCATTTGTTTATTTTTGTTTTTATTTTCATTACTCTAGGAGGTGGGTCAAAAAGGATCTTGCTGTGATTTATGTCAAAGAGTGTTCTTTCTATGTTTTCCTCTAAGAGTTTTATAGTGTCTGGTCTTACATTTAGGTCTTTAATCCATTTTGAGTTTCTCTTTGTGTATGGTGTTAGGGAGTATTCTAATTTCATTCTTTTACATATAGCTGTCCAGTTTTCCCAGCACCACATGAAAGAACTTCTTGTGGACTCTTAAAAGATATCTAGGTGACATGAAAGTATTTGGTTTCTAAGACACTATGGTTTTATTCATATTTTATTGGGAAAGATGAAGCAATTAGGGCTAGCAACTTTACTAAATAACTCATCACCTTTTTAGGTACTCACAATACCTGAATAACTATAATCTAATTTAATTTTCATTCTTAATGTGGAAATACTTTTTCCTCATGAGAGTGTTTTTAAATGGAAATCTAAGTGAGAAATCTAAATGCTACTTGCAACCATAGGATGACCTTCACTGTCTTATCTCTCTCATAGGCTGAGCATGAAGAGACATTTTTTTCCTAATACTTACTGAGCACCTCTTCTGATCTTCCTTAAATTTCTTTTTAAAAAACTTTTTAAAATTGTTTCTCCTTTATTTCCCACATTTCTTCCCTATCTTTTTTTTTTTTTTTTTTTTTTTTTTGCGGTACACGGGCCTCTCACCGCTGCGGCCTCTCCTGTTGCGGAGCACAGGCTCCAGACGCTCAGGCTCAGCGGCCATGGCTCACGGGCCCAGCTGCTCCGCGGCATGCGGGATCCTCCCGGACCGGGGCACAAACCCGTGTCCCCTGCATCGGCATGCGCACTCCCAACCACTGCACCACCAGGGAAGCCCTCTTCCCTATTCTTGAAAGAACATAGCACTGAAGGCCCCATAGCCAGGTTCTTGTGTATCAGGATCTAGTGCAAAAGTTAATCCTTTTGTTATCTTCCCTGGTATTCATCCTGCTAGCTTTAATACCAAAGCATAATTAATTATATACATACCATTATTTTAGTGCTTACCATCTAAGCTTAACAATTTGATAACAGTTCTCATTTATGGTCTTATCTGCTGAGCACCAAATCAGTTTCTTTATGTGTATTTTCATTAATCTTTGTAAATATACAACAGTGTAGATTTTATCATCACCATTTGACAGATGAGGAAACTAAGGTTACACATCTAGTTAGTTAGAGCCAGGTATCAAACTTAGGTCTCTGCAGCATCAAAGCCTGTAATCTTTCAATTATACCATGCTACTTTCCAGTTACATAAGAGGGAGGAAGTAGCAGTGCCTAATTAATAGGAAGTAGGGACATAAATCAAAAGATAATAGTGCTCTTTTTCCCTCTTTTCCTCCTTCTCTTTATAATTCAATCAAAGAGGTATTAGGCAGGCCCAACTGAGGAAGGTAGCTGAATTGCGTGGCAGCCTGGTGGGGATTGAGGCCCCCTGTAAGAAAAGTAGTTCATCACAGTAATATAGCTCAATAAGAGTTGGGGCCAACTAGATGAAGACTACCAAATGGGTAAATGACTTGGCAGGGTCAGGAGATTGGTTGGTAACACATAACATATAGGAACCAGAAAAAATAAGTATATATATTTATATACACACAAATACATACATATATACAAATATGTATACATACATATATATATGTATAAACATACATATACATATGAATATATAATGGGAGCTAGGTTTTTAATTTAATTAAAAGTTTTAAATTAAGGTATAATTTTATTTTAGTTTCAGGTGCACAACAGAATAATTCAATATTTGTATATATTGCAAAATGATTACCCAATAAGTCTAGTTAACATTCATCACCATACATATTTACAAAATTGTTTTTTCTTGTGCTGAGAACTTTTAAAGTTTACTCTCTTAGCAGCTTTCAAATATGCAATGTAGCATTATTGACTATAGTCACCATGCTGTGCACTATATCCCCAGGACTTAACTTATTTTATAACTGGAAGTTTGTACCTTTTGACCTTTTTCACCCATTTTGCCCACTCCCCAACTCCCACCTCTGGCAACCGCCAGTCTGTTCTCTGTATCTATGAGCTTGAGCTTTTTTCCCCCCCCAAGATTCCACAAATAAGTGAGATCATATGGTATTTGTCTTTCTCTGTCTGACTTACTTCACTTAGCATAATGCCCTCAAAGTCATTTGTATTGTTGCAAATGACAGAATTTCCTTGTTTTTTATGATTGAATAATATTCCATTGTATATATATAAATCTTCTTTATTCATTCATTTATTCATCTACAGACACTCACTTAAGTTGTTTCCATACCTTGGCTATTGTAAATAATACTGCAATAAACATGGGGATGCCCATATCTTTACCAGTTGGTGTTTTTGTTTTCTTCAGATAAATACCCCCAAATTGAATTGCTGGATCATATGAAAGTTCTATTTTTAAGTTTTTGAGGAACTCCCATACTGTTGACCCCCATACTATTTTCCATAGTGTCTGCACCAATTTATATTCCCACCAACTGTGCACAAGGGTAAGACATTCTCACTAACACTTATTTCTTGTCTTTTTGATAATAACCATTCTAACGTGTGAGGAGACATCTCATTGTGGTTTTGATTTGCATTTCCCTGATGATTAGTGATATTGAGCACATTTTCATGTATGTTTTGGCCATCTCCATGTCTTCTTTGGGAAATATCTGTTTAGATCCTCTACCCATTTTTAAGTTGCAGGTTTTTTTTTTTTTTTGCTGTTGAATTATATGAATTTTCTAAAATATATATTTTGATTTTATCTCCTTATCAGATATGTGACTTGCAAATATTTCCTCCTGTTAGGTAGGTTGCCTTTTCATTTTGTTGATGGTTTCCTTTGCCGCGAAGAAGCTTTTTAGTTTGATGAAGTCCCACTTGTTTATTTTTTCTTTTGTTGCCTTTGCTTTTGGTATCAAATTCAAAAAGTTATTGCCAAGACTGATGTCACTGAGCTTACCACCTATGTTTTCTTCTAGGAGTTTTATGGTTTTAGGTCTTACAAGCCTTTAATCTATTTTGAGTTAATATTTGTGTATGGTGTAAGATAGTGGTCCAGTTTCATTCTTTTGCATGTGGCTGTCCAGTTTTCCCAGCACCATTTATTGAAGAGACTGTCCTTTCTCCATTGTATAATCTTGACTCCTTTGTCAGAAATTAATTGACCATATGTGTGTGGGTTTATTTCTGGGCTGTTTATTGTGTTCCATTAATCCGTGTGTTTGTTTTTATGCCAGTAACATACTGTTTTGGTTACTATAGCTTTACAATATAGTTTGAAATCAGTGAGTGTGATGCCTCTAAGTTTGTTCTTCTTTCTCAAGATTGCTTTGGCTATTCAGGGTCTTTTGTGGTTCCATACAAATTTTAAGATTGTTCTATGTCTGTGAAAAATGCCAGTGGAATTTTGATAGGGTTTTAAATATTTTTAGAAGAGAGAGTTAAAAATACACCTAAGAGGAAGACAAGAATAAACTCTGTGGTGCTGGATTGGAATTGGAAGTTATTAATGTGATTTCATGGTTTTATATGTGTCTATCTCAATATCTACATATAGATATATCTAGATATAGCTAGAAGTGAATATTAGTATAAATGTGTTTATCTGTGTAACATATACATAAATATATTTCTAAGGTCTACTGAGAGGACCTAGGAGCAAAGTACACCCCAGTGGTAATGACTACACTTAGCACCCAGATCTTGACTTCTAAATACATTCTCCTGGTCTGGAGCAGGAAAAATACAGGATAAGTCTGGAATGTCTTATTGTTCCAGAAAGTGAAAAAGGACTTAAAAGAATTATAGGGGCATAACAAAATCCAGCCTTGAAGGGGCAACCTGTGTCCATATCTGGCACATGGTAAAAATAAAAACAAAAAAATAAGAATGGATTTATTACATTTAACACAGTAAGAATCCACAGGTCCATACTGATATATATAAAATAAGTGAAAGAGTGAAGAGAAAGGAGAAAGCTCTTTGTTACAGTAGAGTGCCAACTAAAAAATGTACAAGAAATTGTTGAAAGAAAATCACCCCTTGGCCACCATCATAGCAATAATGAATTCAGAAGAAACATGAAGAGATGTTAAACTGTTGAATGAGAGTTGAATGAGGAATAGAATGTTTATATAGTCTCGGAGTGTCTGCTGCACAATACTTAGGAAAACGAAGAGGGAAAAGTTTAAAGTATAGTGGGAAACCTGACAGATACCACATTACTCAGGTGACATTAACAATGATGGGAAAAATTGATATCATAAGCTACTTGATGGGATGCAGTGAGAAGAGCATAGCATCACTTCTGTGATATTTCTGCCAAAAATGCCTAACTTGAATTAAATCATAAAGAAACATCAGAAAAAAACCAATTTAGGGACCGTCTACAACATAACTCTCTTGAAATCTTTAATATTGTTAGTGTTGTAAAGGTCAATGAGGAACTGAATAACTCTTCCAGATTGAAGGAGACTGAAGAGACATGACAACACATGATCCTGACCTGGATTTTATTGCTATGAAGGATATATTGGGACAGTTGGCAAAGCTTCAGTAGGGTCTTTGAAGGGTATATTTCAGTTCTTTGCAATGTTCCTGAATCTTTTCTATAAATATGAAATTACTTCAAAATAAAAAATAAAATACTTAAAAAAAAAGAATTAACTTTGATTCAAAGAGTTTAAGAACAGAAAGTGTTAGTCACTATGATAGTTGGCTAAAAATTGTGATCTCACTGTTACTCAGAAGTTTCTTACAAGGAATGCTTAAAAAGAACACATTATTGATCCATTTTTATGCCCTCTTCAATTGCATTTGAATGAATTAAGCTTCATGTTTGGAGGAACCCTATAAATGATTAAATATTTGGGTCTAGGCCATGGTTACTGGTGCTCCTTAAAATTTTTTAAATCAATTTGTTCTTTTCAGCTTCTGAGATCCAGAAATGTCACTGTTGATGTGATTTCAGTGTTGATGAAATAAACTTCTAATAGTATCCTGCCAGGAGATTCATCATCAAGAGATGAACATAGCATACTCATGCATTCTGATAGAATTTTGAGGTTGGAAGAAATAACTGATTCATTATTTCCATTTTTGACCAAAAAAAATGACCATGTAATGTCCAACCATGATGGAGCCAGATTTAAACTTGGATCAACAATTGGATCGTTTCAAATTTTAGAAAGTTAGAAAAACATTAATGACCACAGGAAAATTCCGTTTAGTGGTAGTTGCTTGGCTGATTAAATCTTAATCTCCCTTAATGCTGAAAGGCACTTTGGTAAGAAGGCATCAGAATCACTTGATTTTTAATCCTCCCTTTGTCGATTTGATAACTCTGTGGGCTTTAACTTTCTGAACCAATAAAAAGGCATAATGATATCTTACTGAGCTGTGTTGTTATGTGGATTACTTGAGATAAAGTGTGAAAGTATCTAGCATGTATTTTCTGGAATGCAATAGGTCTTCAAGAAGTCCCAAGTCTCATTTCTTAGCTTCTTTATTCCTAGAAACAATGCTGTATGTAGGCCTAAGATGAAGCCTCAAGTAAAACATTTCCTGGTTTACAGATAGGTATCTATAGTAAGTGTAGAGGAAATAATGTACATTTGTATAGTAATTCATATTTTTCAGATAATTTCCACAACTACTTAAATAGTTTTCATCTTGATTCCTTAAAGTAAGCAGTAGAAATATTATTCTCTCATTTTTATACAAGAAAATTGAAATTTACTGGCTCAAAAGTAAGATAATAGAAGAACCAGTATTTCAGCCTAGTCTTTTAATATCTAAGCAATGGACTTTTTATTAGCCAGTATTTCTTAACCTTTTAAAACCCATGTGCCCTCTGGATAAAAGAAAATAACTTCATACAATTCTTTAATGTTTTATAAAATTTCAGTTAGATTAATATTATGACACAAGAAAAGTATTTTTATCTTCCAAGATACATACTTTAAATATTTGTGAGTGTTTTCTAGGCTGTGTGACAGTGAGAGCACAAGGTCAGTCACTTCTAAAATGAGCCACATTTCCCTGCTTTGTTTTCCTTATTGTAGATACAGTAAAACTGGAATCACAAATATATGTTAATGAAATTCTGTTTATGGCATGGAGAGCCTGTGCACTTATGTATACTATTTCAAACTTTATACACCCTCTCTAATACATTTTCAAGGCTCTCCTTACTTCCTTCTCATTTCCCCACAATGTGGCCCAAGGTACCAACCTTGAAAATCTCTACATCATGAGGCACATTGGTTAAGAGTAGGACTCTGGAACAAGACTGCCTGTACCCTCCACTGATTAGCAGCCTGAACTCGAGGCAAGCTACTGAGCTTCTCTGCGCCTCACCTGTAAAACAGAGAAACTAACAGTACTTACCTCATGAAGGGGTTCTAAGAACTAAATGAGTTCCTGTATGTAAAGCACTTAGAAGAGTGCCTGGCACATTGCAAGTGATATATCAGTGTTGCCACTATTATTAGCAGTACTGTTATTATTATTATCACCCATGTAATTACCATAGTGGCTTAAAGCAATATAATAACATGGTAATATTGTTATAATGTCATGAGAATCAAGTTAGATTAACATCTGTCATTAGGTCTTCTTTGGTATGTACCTCTAATTTTTGTGCCTGATAAAATAATTCACAATCTCTGCTATTAACCTTCCTTAGATATTTCTGTGAAATATTGCTCTTCCTTTTTCACAAGATCCTTCTTTAATTTCTCTTCTTATAAACCTTTATAGGATAAGATAAACCCAGCTGCGTACCTCAGAGCTTTTTCTCCCGTTTACTCTTCACAAATGTGCTTTGGCAATTCTCAAGTCATATGTACACCACCACCCCAAAGCTTATCCTGGGGCAGGGTCACTCTTTCACTCAGGGCATAATGAATCTCCAAGAAGAAAGAACATGGGTAATGAAGAATGCATACAAACACACACACACACACACACACACACACACACACACACGATTCTGAAATGTTCTCCAAAAGGAGGTGCGTCTCTTTGTTTAAGAGATCATTATACTGGTTTGAAATGATCAAATTTAAATTCATTGGGTAGTGTCTACTATGCTAAGAACTTTACTGAGGTAGGTATTATTATTGCTCTTTTACTGAGAAGAGAAGTAAAGTTAAGCAATTTGTTGACGTTACTGACTCTGATCTAGATCTTTTAACATTAATTCACTTATTCCAAGTCTTATTCTACCATAAATACAACTGGTTCTGAATGAAATGATGCACTTTTCATGATTTTTTTGGTTACAATAAAACTTTTAGAAATGATTCAAATTTATCTACTCTTGCTTCTTCTATCCACATGCCATTTTGGGAGATCAGCTCCTGAGACTAAGGTATAGGCTGCTTGGATTTACAGTGCTCAGTGAATTTGGGTGCCCTTGTGGTATAAGTTGCTTTTCTTTCCAAGCTAAGAGTAGGTGGGACAAGGCTGTCATTTTAACAAGTTAATGTGAATGAAACAACAACAACAACAAAACTCCAGGCAACCTGATAGCTCAGGGGGTCTACAGTGTGAGCCCAGACTTCCCAGCAGTACCCTTTTTCTGTTTAATGCTAAAGTAGAATTTTCCTTTTCTCAAGGATGTTGTTAATACCTTTTACCTGCAAAGGAAAGCCCCTTATCATTTTGGAAAGAATATGGCCTAAAGAAACAGGTTTGAATTCTGGCTCTGCAACTTACTAGCTATAGTGTTGGGTACATTATTTAATATTCCTTAATCTTAGTTATCACATCTGTAACATAGGAAATTAATGCCTACTTCATAGGACAGTTTAAATTTTTTCCACTTTTGAAAATTGTTTTTATGCTACTTTATTGATGTATAAATTACATACAGTAAAATTTAAGTGTTTGATGAATTCTGGAAATTGTGTACAGCCAAATACAACTTTTTAGCCTTGAGAAGTTTCCTCATGTCCCTTTGCAGTCAGATCCCCTCTGTGACATTCTGGGTCCATTTATTGATCTGCTTTCTGTCACTATAATTTCTCCTTTTCTAGAATTTCATATAAATGGAATCATATAGTACTTATTGTTTTATGTTCAATTTCTTTCATTTAGCATGATTTTTAGATTCTTTCATGTTACTGGGTCTATCTATATTTCATTTCTTTATATTGCTAAGTAATATTCCACAGAATGGACATATCATAATTTGACCAGTTAATGGATATTGGATTGATTCCCATTATTGACTACAGTATTATGAATAATGTTACGAGCGTGATGTACACATATATTTTCATTTTTCTTGTATATATATCTGAGTGGATTGATTGCTGGGCTATATAGAAATTGCATGTTTACCTTTATAGGAAAGTGGCTGTATCATTTTTAATTCCCACCAGCAATGGGAATTCCAGAATGAGAGTTCCAGTTGTTCTGCATCCTCATCAACACTTGGTATTGTTAATCTTTTTAATTTTAACCATTCCAGTGGGTTTTAGGGGTATCACATTGTGGTTTTGATATTCATTTCTCTGATGATTGGTGATATCGATAGTCCTCTTATGTACTTACTGGCCATTCTTGTATTTTTGTGTGTGACTTGCTTTTTTGTCTTTTAACAGTGTCTTTGAAAGAGCAAAGTTTATAATTTTGATGACATTTATCTTTTTTGTTTTCTTTTCTGGTTCATGTTTCTGTGTTCCATTTTTAAAATATTTACCTAATAAAGTATTACAAAGATTTTCTCCTATGTTTACTTCTAGAAGTTTTCTAGTTTTAGCTTATACATTTAGGTCTTAATCCATTTTTAGTTAAATTTTGTGTTTGGTGTCAGATAAAGGTCTAGGTTATTTTTCCCCACACTGATATCCATTTCTAGCAAAAGCTGTTTAAGAGACTATCCTTTCCCCATTGAATTATATTGGCATCATTGTGAAAGTCAAGTGTGGATTTCCTTCTGAACTCTATATTCTATTTTATTTATTTACATGTATATCCTTATGCCAATACTACCCTAACTGATTATTGTAGCATTATAATAAGTCTTGAAATCCTACGATAGTTCTCCAGTTTTGTTTTCCTTTTTCAAAATTGTTTTGGCTATTTTTTTCCATATAAATTTTAGAATCAGTTTGACACTATCTTCAAAATGTCCTTCGGGATTTTAACTGAGATTGCATTGAATCTCTACATTGATTTGGGGAGAACTGCTATTGTAACAATATTGAGACTTCCATTCCATGAAGGCTTCCATTCCAGTTCCACTCCATTTTTTCTGGTATTTTAAAAATTTCCTTTTGCAATGTTTTTATAGCTTTCAGTGTAGAGGCCTTGTATACTTTGGTTATATTTTTCTAAGCATTTTATTTTTTGTGCTAATATAAATAGAGTTTTTTAAAAATTGCCTTTTCTAATTGTTTATTCTAGTTTATCTAATATATAGAAAGACAAGTGATTTTTAAAGTCTTTTTTTTAATTGATGTATAATTGACATATAACATATTAGTTTTGGGTATACAACATAATGATTTGATGTTTGTAAATATTGTGAAATGATCACTACAATAAATCTAGTTAGCATCCATCAAGAAACATAATGACATGAGAAAATGGGTGGATATGAAAATAATGGTTTTTATGTCAACCATTAATTAATTATAATTTGTTTAGCAATGTTATATGGTGTAAGAGATTTGATTTTATTGTAAAAAAAAAAAAGAAACATAATGACAAATTTTTTTTTCTTGTGTTGGGAACTTTTAAAATCAACTGTCTCAGCAACTTTCAAATATGCAGTACAGTATTAGCTATAGTCACCATGGTGTACATTACATCCCCAGGACTTATTTATTTTATAACTGGAAGTTTGTACCTTGTGACTCCCTTCACCCATTTTGCCCACCCTCCAAATCTTTTTTCTTTCCACAAATCTTTTTTCGTTCTTTTTTAAATTGAGGTAATATTGGCTTATAAAATTATATTCATTTCATGTGTACAACATTATATTTTGACTTCTGTATACTCTACAGCTTGCTCACCCCCAAAAGTTTAGCTTGCTCATTCCTAAAATTTAGCTTCCATCACCATGCAGTTGACCCCCTTTACCCATTTTGTCCTCTCCCTACCTCCCCTTCCTCTCTGGTAACACTGCTCAGTGCTCCGTATCTATGTGTTTGTTTTGTTTTTCATTTATTTAAATATTCCATATGTGAGTGAAATCATACGGTATTTGTCTTTGTCTGACTTATTTCACTTAGCATAATACCCTCAAGGTCTATCCATGTTGTTGAAAATGGCAAGATTTCATCATTTTTTATGGCTGAGTAATATTCCATCATATTTATACCACATCTTCTTTATCCATTCATCCATCAGTAGGCACTTAGGTTGTTTCCATATCTTGGTTATTATAAATGATGCTGCAGTGAACATAGGGGTGCATGTATCTTTTTGGATTAATGTTTTTGTATTCTTCAGATAAATATCCAGAAGTGGAATAGTTGGATCATATGGTAGTTCTACTCTTAATTTTTTGTGGAATCTCCATACTGTTTTTCATAGTGGTTACACCAATTTACATTCCCACCAGTAGTGTATGAGGGTTCCCTTTTCTCTACATCCTCTACAACACTTGTTATTTGTCATCTTTTTGGTAATAGCCATTCTGACAGGTATGAGGTAATATCTCATTATGGTTTTCATTTGCATTTCCCTAGTAATTAGTGATGTTGAACATCTTTTCATGTGCCTGTTAACCATCTATATGTGTTCTTTGGAAAAATGTCTATTCATATCCTATGCCCATTTTTTAATCAGGCTGTTTGTTTTTGTTGTTGTTGTTGAGTTGTATATTTTATATTTTGGATGTAACCCCTTATCAGATATATGATTTGCAGATATCTTCTCCCATTTGTTAAATTGTCTTTTCATTTTGTTGACAGTTTCCTTTGCTGTGTGGAAGATTTTTAACTTAATGTAATCTCATTTGGTTTTTTTTTTTTTTTTGCTTTTGTTTCCCTTGCCTGCAGAGATATATCCAGAAGGATATTGCTAAAACCAAGAAAGACAAGTGATTTTTGTTATTGACCTTGTATGTTGTGACTTTGCTTGATTTACTTATTAGTTGTGGTAGGTTATTCTTTTAGATTCCTTAAGGTTTTCTATGGTCATAATCATATTTTCCGTAGCTAAAAACAATTTCATTTATTTATTTCCAATCTATGTTCATTTGATTTCTTTTCCTTTGCTTATTGCACTGGCTAGAAAATCCAGTACAATATTGAATAGAAATGGTGAGAGCAGACATTTTTTCCTTAGGTAGAAAACAGGGAGACTTTCACCATTGACGACAATGTTAGCTGTAGGTTTTTCAAATATACCTTTAATCAGATTAAAGAAGTTCCCTTTGATTCAAATTTGCTGAAAGTATTTATCATGAATGAGTAGTAAGTTTTTGCAAATGCTTTTTCTGCATCTGTTGAAATGATCCTGTTTTTCCTACTTTGTTCTCTTATAATGATGAATTATAATGATTGATTTTGAAATGTTAAACCAACTTTGCATTCCCAAAATAAACCTTACTTGGTCATGATTTATTATCCTTTTTATATACTGTTGCATTCTACTTAGTCAATCTACTTTTATGCTTTTTAAAACTAATACCCTGACCTTCGGAAAAATAACTCAATTTATATTTTGCAAACAGATAACTCAATTTATATTTTGCTAAAAGCTGTCTTTGTGTTCTGTATATTGTGAGGAATATGAGAGAAGAAGTTATGATTCTCTTCTCAGAGTGAGTTTATGGTTTCACTACCTTAAGAAAAAAAGAATAATACATGATTGATTTTAATGTATGTCACAGGCATACAAACTTGAAGGTTGTGCAGTGGGGGAAAAGAGGAAGAGAGACAATTATCAGAGTTACTGTGCCAGAATGTCTTTGTAGAAGATTGAGATTTGCTTTCATCCTCTGTCACATGATGTAAATTTATGTTTAAGAAAAAATATTTAGACCAAAGTTGAGAACAGAAAGGGTGTATTTATATTTAGGTTTTACCTTAAAGGAGACAGAAAGAAAATGAGAAAAGAAAAATGAAAATTCCGGAACTGGGAATTAGATCTAGTTCCAAATCTTAGCTGATTTTAACTAGTTATATTGCCATGCAGAAGTCACATTATCCTTGCGTGCCTCAATTTTCTCCTCTATAAAATGTGGTAGTTAGGCCTGATCAGTAGTACTTGTCAAGGAAGGAGAGAGCATATGTATTTCTGAAAAAGCTCACCAGAACTCCTTGTCCAGGTGAGAATCACTGGATTACATAGTTTCTAAATCTATTTCCATTCCTAAAAATCTCTGATTTTATAAATTTGTGAAATCAGCACACTTGGAGTAAAGACCTTGTTTTTAACTTTGGCTTAGCCATTCTCAAATTTTGTGACCTTGACAAATCACGTCTCCTTCCTGGGCCTTATTATATTTATGTTTACAATGAAAGTATTGGAAAAATGGGTTTCTAAGACCATTCTGTCTCTAAAGTCTGATCCTAAAGTGAAGTAAAGCTATTTATATTATACATGTGTGTATATATCAAATATGGCAAAGAACTTATTGTAGTGAAATAAATAACTCTGGTTACATCTTTTATCTGAAGGCATTCAACATTCTTCAGAATCATGGAAAATAAAAAACTAAGGCCCACATTGTTCAACTCATTTCTAATTTTTAATGGGAATTTAAAAATTAGTTGAAATGTTAGCTTTGTGTAGTATCTGCTCCCAACTTGTAATGCAAAAATCTAAGACTTCTATATGTTTTTCTAGATGTAGTTTTCCTTTATTATTTACAGTCTGTTGTAAGAAAGCTTCAAGGGATATAGGGCTTTAGAGCACCACATCTTTAACTAGCTGGGGCATAATACATGATTTGAGTCTCCAATATTTTCTAACAGTAAGGTTTGTTTATTAAAGAAACCCCATGCTGTGACTGAATCAGTCTAATAGAAGCCAAGTTTGAACTTGAACATTCAAATGTATGCCCATATATCTTGGGCATATATCATACATAATGATGTGGGGTCTAGACATCTTTCTGGGTTTGTTTATGTCTGTTATGGATTCCCCTCATTATCCATGCTGTTTGAGGGAGACCCCATGGATTCAGCTAGTTTATTGCATACTTTCTGTATTTTAAGACTAACTGAGTTCCAAGTGGCCCATATGTTCCAACTTGGAAGATTATTTTCTCACTTGCCTGTTTTATGATGATGATTAAGGAAAAATAAAATAAGATTTTAGGGAATGGTGACATGTTTGAGAGTGGCTAACCATAATCCTTTTGGCCATATTTCAAATATAGTTTTATAATCTTTATTATGCTACTCTTCCTAAAAATTTTTGACAAGTTTGAGTTACAACATCTGTTTTCTTATTTTTAAACCATATTGTGTACCATCTGTTGTTTCATTATCATTGATTATAACTTTTAGGACTTAGTGAAGGTAGATATAGACTTTAATCTTTAGTTATACTAATTTTACAGTTTATGAATATACAGTATACTCAGAATGCTAGCTAGAGTTGAATGAGTATACCTAAAGAATAAATTTTAGATATGAAATAATAAAATGTATTTCTACTTATTATTATTAACCTGGAGCAAGTAATTTATGGCCACATAACTAGCAGATTTTATTGTTGCTGTTGTTGTTAAAACCTCCCCCCTTGACATTTATTTTATAAAATTAGGTATCTATGTGCATGACTCCTTAATTTTAAAGAAACTGCTATTCATATTCTTTATAAGTTGCAAAGCTATTTTTACATCAAGTGAAATAAAGAAGTCAAATAACATTATCAGAATTTGCAATAAATATTGAAAGAGGGTCAATTGTCATTAGAATTTATCATTATGGGTATTTTTTTGAAGGGGTGATATAGCACTTGCTATAAATATTCATCATGTTCTTAAATCTAGAGACATTTAGTGATTAGGTGATTTTATGCCTGTTTATGCTGGAAGCAACAAAAGAAACTTCAAAAACTGAAAACATAAACATAATTGAACCACCCACTTAAAATAAAAATGGAATAGATGTTTTCCAGGGGAGAACATGCTTTCTGTATAAAAAGGGCTAGTGTAACAAGAAGTCATCTCTTCTTGATTTCTTTAGACAGCTAGAGCTTTGTGCCTTGTCTAGTTTCTGTGTTTTAAGAGCTTGTTCTGTGTAGCAGAAATAATACAATAAATGGGTTTAACCACATTTGTCTCAGCTAGACAGTCTGCTTTGTCAGAGATTGCTGGTACAACATAAACAAATTATGTGTTTGTAGTGCTTTTCAATGAAAGCCTATCTAACAGAGCTGAGATTGTGTTTCAGCAGCTGTAGATTTAATCTCCTACCTGTCAGTTAAAACAGGCATTTCCTGGGCCAGATAAGAAATGGTTGTAGAGGAGGGAAGTAGTCACAGCTGGACAAAGACCTATTGTTATTGGCTGATAATGTCTATGTAGATTCAACGCCTTGTTCTACCATGGAAAATACAATCATAGTGCAGTTTTAAAGGAGCTAAACTGACCTTTTATTTTGTTAAATTGAGAAGAGTTGAAGAGACTCAAAGCTGGGCTTTGTGTCATTCATATTTGGGAATTGTCATTTGGAACTAAAAATAAATATCTATAGTTTTGATCACCATTGTTCTAGATCCTTGTGGGTGCGATAGTAGGGTTAAGGAAAATGCCTGCTCACAAATTTGTAACTACATTTTTAGGAATTCAAGTTTTAACCCAAGCTAAAGTCAAAAATTAAATCTATGGATAGATACTTTACCATGCGACTCATATATCATGGGACATATATTTTTCTTTTTTTGTGGGGGCGGGGGATGCAAAGGCGGTTCTGTATCTCTCCTTATTTCACTTTCTTACCCACAGAAATTCATAAAGTTAAGTTGAACTGTCTTAAAATTGGTCAAGTTGGCTTGGAGAAAATGTCTATCTACATTCAGTCAAATTATTATAATATTATTCTGAGTCCTATGTCTCCCAAGTCATGAATGGCTGGCTACTAGTAGGACACACTCATGGACTGGTTGGTCCTTGCATTTATATTTACTTGGTCAGCACCCTAAATCTACAGCTTTTCAATTTTCAGTTTAAATTTCAATATAAAGTAGTTCATGAGTTCTCAAATTTAAAAATGAATATATGTCTTAATTTAATTTTTATAATTAAATTTTAATTAAAAATTGTATAGCATTTTTCATTTTGCAAGAGCTTTTTACTTATATCATTTGATCTTCACAAAATTTTTGTAAGGTTAACTGCAACACGGGGGTTGGAAGTTGACATTTGCGAAGTGTATGGAACAGAGTAGGCAGTAATCGGGTCAAAATTGTGGATTTAAAAGACAGAACTAATTTTTTAAAAAGCCTACAGTATCCTTGCTTGCTTGTTGCTTGCTTGATTCTTCCCTTATTCTCTTCCTTCTTTGCTTTCTATCTTTCCTTTCATATTCTTCTTTTCCTCCTTTCCCTTCCCTTCCCTTTCCTTCCCTTCTCTTCCCTTCCCTTCCCTTTTCTCTTTCCTTTTTTCCTTTCTTAACATCTTGTGATTAGGACAAACCTGTCTTAATACTACTTTCGTGGTTTTCATGGTACAGAAGATCGGCTAAGATTTTATATTGTATCTACCTTTAAATCTAAGACATATAATGCCCCTGTATCTTTTTATTTGTCTAACATTAAGAATTGTCATCAAGGGCTATGTAATACACTGTTTTAGATGGAGTAAAGAAAAAATTTAATATATTAGAATCTAGGACAAAGGAATATTAGAATTTCTTAGTAGGGTTTCTTTATTTTAAGAATGTGTGGGGCTTCCCTGGTGGCGCAGTGGTTGAGAGTCTGCCTGCCGATGTAGGGGACACAGGTTCGTGCCCCGGTCTGGGAAGATCCCACATGCCACGGAGCAGCTGGGCCCGTGAGCCATGGCCGCTGAGCCTGCGCATCCAGAGCCTGCGGTCCGGAGCCTGTGCTCCACAACGGGAGAGGCCACAACAGTGAGAGGCCCGCATACCAAAAAAAAAAAAAAAAAAAAAGTGGAAAATTCAATATGATCATTTTGAGTTCTGTTTGTTTTTTTTTTTTAATTGACCTGAGTGGACCATTTTGTTTTGTTTTGGGCTTGAGTTTCTATTCCCTTTCAGCTGTGATTACATGAATTATTACTAATCATTCAAACTATGCTATTGGCCTATTGTTCTTTATAACAGCAAAGAATATTATTTGAGGTGAATTGCTGCAGCATCTGACTCTGTATTGTAAATTCCATTTCACTTGGCAAATGTAACATTAGTCTCAACTACCAAAAAAAAAAAAAAAAAACCCAAGAGAAGTTTAATTTAGCCAGCGTTTTGAGCCAGTTTGCATATATTAAATCTTCTACTCTTCTGATAAGGATTTACATTTTTAGTTTTTGTCAATAAGCTTCTCGGCTGCTTAAAATTTTATTCAGACATACTACTTGGGGAAAAGAATTATAGTGATTCAGCAGTAGCCACTTAGGTTTTAATTTCTTATACTTTTCTCCTCTATGGCCATAAAAAGGTGCAAGTGCTTGAAAGTGCTATGCTTCATCTCATGAAATCACTGGACAGGTCTGTTTTAGTCAGTCAGTTAATGACTTTTTAATCAGTCAGATAATGACTTTTTGCCTTTCATATTTGGAGGCACTGTCCTAGTAGCATGCTAAGAATCTGTCTGCAAGATGTCTTCCTTCTGCTTGAGCAGAGAGATATATAAAATGGAAAAAGTTCACTGTTATCCCCACTTTTGGACTGTTGAGGTAGTTTCTAAACTGGTCTCTCTGCTTTCATTCTGGCCCTAATAAAGTCAGATTTTCTCACAGCAACCAGAGTGATCTTTATAAACCTAAATCAGATCTCATGCAACTTTAGGTCATTTAACCCTGAGCTATATTGTCTCCTCAGAGAAGCCTTTTTTGACCACCACTATCCAAAATAGTCCTTTCTACTCCCTACGGACTACCTCCTCCTTCCCACCCTCTACCCCTCATACTCTATCTCATTATCTTACTTTATTTTTCTTCATAGCATCTATTATCAACTGGCATTTATTATATTTAATATATATTTGCTCATGGGTGTGTGTATATACACACATGCATACATATTACATTCATTTGTACATTGTGTGTCTTCCCTAGGAGATAACGGTAGGAAATTTTCTCTACTTCTGTGTCCCCAGTGCCTAGAATTGTATCAAATATTGAACTGAAAACCATGAAATAATTCAACACAGTGTATGCAGTGTAAATTTTGACAGAGGGAAAGAAATTTGTACTTGGGGAATTTTCATGGAGGAGTTTTGAGCTGCACTTTGAAGGGTAGGTCAGGTTTGGGATGGCAAAGGGGAAAGGAAAGATCATTCTACATGGTAAGTGAGAAAAGTGTCATGCACAGAAACTTAGAAGCTATTGAAAGCAAGAGGAGAAAGAGGATAAAGGGTAGTAGGAAAGAGGTTTGAGAGGTTTGTTAAGAATATGTTATAGAGTGATTTCACTGCCAGCCCAGGCTAGGGAGTTTGGACCTTACCTTCTTTAATAGGAACATTGCTTTATTGTATCTAAGTTATTTAATATGAACATAGTACTAAATTAAAATATAAAAATAAAATTGTTCTTTTTGAATCAACATGTTAGCGTATTCTTATACCAGCTTCAGTGCTGACATACTTGTGCATTTAGTTGGCATAGCAAGTGTAGAAGTATGTGTGAGTGTGTGTGAATGAGTGTGTGTATGTGTGTAAGTGTGTATGCTGAGGGCGGGGCAGGAGTTGTAGATTACATTCCAAAATGAATTAAAGTTCCATGTTATTAACTTTTTGCTCTAAAAAGGCTAGAGTATAATAAAGAGTAAGCACCTGAAGGCTATTTGATTTGTGGCTCTAGTCACTATTTATGCCTTTACTCAGTGTTTATTTCCTATAAAGATCACCTTACTTTACCTCTCTGCATCCTGCCCCCCTGAACATATACGGGCAAGGTCTCTCATTGATATTTCCAGGGAGGGTTATCTTGCCATGGCCGGGACCCAGCTGTCAATAGTTTAGACATCTTATTTATGTTCTGTTCAGAGTTTATGTTTCTTAGCCCTTCTAGCTTAAGAAAGAAATTGTTTCTGCTCTCCACGATAGGTGATGCTTAAATGTTTTTCTGTCATTCATTCTATATTGCATAACCAGCCCACTGTGATAAAACAAACGTTTAAAAAATTATTTTGGAAAACTGTATTTCTGGCTCTTCTGATGAGAATGGCTTATTTCCGTCAGTTAAGGATTATAACTGATGATGATGAAATTATTAAAGAAGCTTAGAGGCATCTCTAAATTATACTATAGAAGAATTTTAACAGATATACTAGGAGAGTTCAGTCATTAAAAGTATCTTCAACTAAATGAACAAAATCAATTTTTATATTTTCTTACCAACTAGTGGACTTCAAAGTCAGACTGTGGCATGCCAAAAGAAAAGATCGCTGTAATGAAGTATGTTTGAAGCAGAGGTATACTTCTATTGCCTCGATTTGAGGATTTCAAATGATAAAAGGACTTCAAATTGATTCAGAAGATATAAAAATTATCAAAATTATTGTAGCTTAGTTTTTTTTTTTTTTTTCTTTTTGCGGTATGCGGGCCTCTCACTGTCGTGGCCTCTCCCGTTGCGGAGCACAGGCTCCGGATGCGCAGGCCCAGCGGCCATGGCTCACGGGCCCAGCCGCTCCGCGGCATATGGGATCCTCCCAGACCGGGGCACGAACCCGTATCCCCTGCATCGGCAGGCGGACTCTCAACCACTGCGCCACCAGGGAGGCCCTGTAGCTTAGTTTTAAAATAACAGACAATGAAAGTTCTTTAATGCATTTATGTTACAAATATTTGTTGAGTCCCTACTCTGTGCAAGAGAGGGATTTTTACTAAGATACAAAGTCCCTGCCTTTAAGTTGCTTGTGCATAATTTTAACAAAACCTGTAGTTTAAGAGGTAAACCTGCATTTCTGGAGGAGGAATTTAATAATTGAACTCTGGTCATTGGTAACAGAATAAGGCTGTGTAAAATACTTCAGGGGTAAAAGCCAGATTGCCTTCATTACAGGTCAAAAGTTTGTGAAAGCTTTATATCTGAATTTGGTTGTTAGAAACAAAGGAATGCCACATTCTTCAAAAATGTTACTATATTTATGTGGCATTTATACAGAATTTAAAAAAATTAATTTCCATCTTGGCAAAACACTTTGATCATTGTGTATTTAATGGGGTTTCCATCTGAGAACAACAATCATTAGTCTCTAATATGTTTCATACTTCTGTGGAAATAAGACAGGGTGGAATAAGAAACATTCATCTTCACTAGTCTTTGGAAATATCTAAAATAATTGACTAGCTCAGTCTTCTGTGATGGCCTGGTGACCACTAACTGAGACTATTTGCATAATAGTCAACTCTTCACTTCTGTAGTGATAACTGTTTGTATCTGATTAAAATTAAGACTGTTTTAGTTCTCTTGACTTTTTCAGAAGTTGCAAAAATTGAGATTTGCTGTTCTGCTTTAACCAAACAAATGCACACATGGGGATAACAATATGCTGAGTTTATGCAGATTTTACAGCACGAATCTGAATAAAATACCCACTAATAGATCCTTAAGGAGTAATAAACACACATGAATTTTCCTTAGTTGCACTTTAAAGTGATTTTAACATACTACTAGACCTTAACAATAATATTTAATTGACAAGATTATGCATTTGTATGGATTGAAAAGGTGGTACATATCTAATTCCAAATGAATCATAAATTTTACTTTTGCATAACATGTTTTATTAATTTCTTTATGGCCAGGACATACTACTTCCCTCCTGGTGAGAGTTTCTTAAAGCATAGTAAGATAATTTAAACACATTTAATTAACATTTGTCATCCATTTTATGAAGTAGTCTGACTTTTGTCCTCATAAATACTCTCAAAATTTTTCTTGGTTTTAGACTATAGGAAGACTATGGAAAGATACATAATGGAATTTTTTTTGTAATTTATTTCCCTTTTTAAGCAAATTTTTCCTTTCTCTGTTGACCCTATTCCAAAGTAAGCTGACAAACTGGATGATTTCTACTACTATGTAAGTGAAAACAAACTTAACACTGCTACCTGATAAAATAAAGCTACGGACTTCTCTTAGGCATCTTTTTATTCATAGTGCTCAGCATAGTACCGGGCAGATGGTGTTAGGTGCTCAGTGAAAGGTTGTTGAATGAAGACAGGCACTACTGACTTCCCTTACAGAGTAACATGCCTCTTAGAGGCCTAAGAGGTCATTTTGTATGTGTGGAGCTCTTTATTTCAGGGAGTAAGGAGACAAATAAGTAAGAGATGCTAGGAATCATGATTACATTAGTACTAAATCCATGTTCTTTTCTTTGAAAATTCACTATTTTAACAGAATATGTACAAATGAATGAGAGATAAAGTAGTGACGTTTTGACTACTGATGATCCTGGTGGATTAATGAGATATTTGTCCATTTTAGAAAATACAAATAGAACAGAGTGTATACAGTATGCTGAGAATATAAAAAGGTGTTAACACAAAGGACAGGACTGGCCCTTTCAGGGCCATTAAATTTCTCTCTGAATATATACCTAAAGGAGATTTTTTAAATGTGCTATTGATCTGATAAATGGAGCCATTGTACTCCTACTCTCAATGATCATTTCTCTTCTGTGTAACCAAGGAAGGGAGCTGGAAAGTACTAGACTGTAAAGTGGATTTGAAATAGCTATCTGAAAGACCAGCCTAAAAAAGGAGTTGCTGGGCTTCCCTGGTGGCGCAGTGGTTGAGAGTCCGCCTGCCGATGCAGGGGACACTGGTTCGTGCCCCAGTCCGGGAAGATCCCACATGCTGTGGGGCGGCTAGGCCCGTGAGCCATGGCCACTGGGCCTGCGTGTCCGGAGCCTGTGCTCCACAACGGGGGAGGCCACAACAGTGAGAGGCCCGTGTACCGCAAAAAAAAAAAAAAAAAGGAGTTTGTTTTGCTTTCATGTCTTACTCTTGGTAGTGAGGGTGGGGATGTAGTGAAGCTAGTGACAATACGTATTGTCTCCATTTTTCCTATGAATATTTTAGATATTTTATTAGATATATTTAATAGTGTAAATTAGTAAAGACAAGTAAACTACTGAAGCTATTTTCCATTTTTCTTAAAATTAACTTTTCATTTAAGTATAATATACATATAGAAAAATACATATTACAAACGTAAAGTTAGTTCTTCATTAATGTTCAAACTAAAACATATGACTTTGAAAGACTAAAGCCTGAGTTTTTAAAAAGGATGCCTTTAAACTGCAATATCTTGAGTTTGTTCTACCTTTTCAGGATTTTTCCTGGCCCTTTAGTGAAGATTTTGAAAAGAGTTGCGGCAGCAATATACAAAATTCTAGGAAGAAATTGAATTATATTAAAGATGAACGTTAACAATGGTAACAAAGTGTTTTGTATATTATCCTTGTGGGAGTTTGAGAGAGAAAACATCTTGCCTTCAACAAACAAACAAAACCAAACAAAACAGCATTTTTTAAAAACATCTTTATTGGAGTATAATTGCTTTATAATGGTGTGTTAGTTTCTGCTGTATCACAAAGTGAATCAGCTATACATATACATATATCCTCATATCCCCTCCCTCTTGCATCTCCCTCCCACCCTCCCTATCCCACCCCTGTAGGTGGTCACAAAGCACAGAACTGATCTCCCTGTGCTGTGCGGCTGCTTCCCACGAGCTACAGGATCTTTTTCTTACATTATTTGTACAATGATTATCCATTGGATGTTGGTGGAAAATATCTGGGAAGATTGGACTCTGTGTTCTTAAATACTCAGAAAATTTGTGTCCCAGAATTGCTCCTGATAAAATTTCAGTGTGATTATTCTCCTGCTAGAGCTAGCTGGATTCCCTACAAGCAAGGATTTGCAATCCTCCATTAGCTATAGCAGCCAGAGATTTGCTAAATAAGACAAATGAAAAGCAGACAAAGTGATATCAAGATTTATTTAAAAGTCATTCTTGAATTCTCTTCTTTAATGAGAACAACTACAGCTCTATACTTTTTGCAGTTGTATTAACAATAATACTGCCCTATGGAAATTAGTGCTCAGAAAACCAGTTCTTAAGTCCTTGATGGTTCTCACGTTGATTAGTTGACACAAAATGCCTACTATATTCTTAGTCCTGTGATAAGAACAATGGGGTGTATAGAAATATAAATGTCACAGGCCATTCAGGACACTCAGTTTACTTGGTGAGAGATGATTAATGAATTGAAACAATTAGAGAATAGTCAGGTAGGCTGTATACAAAGTTCCTTAGTATACTTCAAACTGTGGTCAACCAAGAGAAGTTCAAAATGTTGACCACTGCATTATATTGCTTTTTAAGTCAGGACAAAGCAGAGTCTTAACATTTTCGACAAAAAAAAAAAAAAAAAGTTTTGAAACTAAAAGTTTTGTGTTAAAGCACTAATTTGTCCTATCAAATGAGACCTTTTCCCTCCTAACTCTCCAGAATTAACTGAGATCTGGCATGCATTTTTTGGCAGTAAGAAGATACCTCCATGACCTTGAAGGCTTTTCATGTAAGGTTCTGGGGACTTTATTTCTTTCATTCTAGACACTGCAGCTTTTATAATGGTAACACGTTATGCAAATGACTCAGCTATTCTTTGCAATAAAGAATAGGGCCTTTAAGGAAATTCCACCCCCACCCCTTTCTGTTTGTATGCCCTGCCTCTCCCTCTCTGATGGCTCTTTCTCTCTCTGTATTTTCTGTCTCTGTCTTTCCCTCCCTCTGTCATGATTTACAAATGTTGGAAACATTCCTTCCAACAGATTAAAGAAGCTTTATCCAATTAAATCACATGAGGAATGATTTTCTAGAAATAAGGCATTAAAAAGATCTTCACTTGCTCACTGTCTTTAACTTAGTAATAGACATTAATATGTTCATGATTTTCAATAAATACTTATTTCCTATCACTAAGAAAAGTTAAATAATCCTCATGAAAGAAAATGAGCCCCCGAGTGTCACTCTGCATATTAGCACGTAGCCAGGTCTCTGCCAAGTTGCTCTCTGACTGACTGCTGCAGATGCTCTTTCTCAAGTATTCTGAGTCATATCTTTAGTGCAAGTCTTCAGGGACAAACAATAGCACCTGTTCCTCACAAGATATCAGGCCAGTTAGCCCATTCATGTATCTTTAATGAAGCTCTGGGGCAGATGGCAAAAAATGGCATCATCAACAGCTTAGCATAGAGAAAACAAAGGGCATAAGTGTTGATGCAACAATGCTGTTTTATGAATAGGAAGAGTCAGAACCTAAGTGTTTCACATGCATCTGCTGCTGTCTTGATTGTCTGAAAGATGTGAGGAACACTGTAGCAATTAAAATTTCTGGGCATGTAGCCTATTTGATCAAGAATGTGTTCCCTACCCTCTGCAGAAGGGAAATGCTTTGGTCCGGGATTGTGGAAGTTTAGAATTAATGGACAGTTGTGCTTTGGGGGATACAGTTTGTTTCTTTCCTAATGCACTGACTAGGCTTCACCTATGATGGGGTTCCTGGTTTCTCATTAGTCATTCAACTTACATACCCTGTCAGTTAGTGCTGACTTCCAAAGCAATAAAAATAATGCAGTTTCACGCTCAGAGATTATTTTTGGTCACATTGTTTTACTCTTTATATTAACAAAATCAGTTTTACTTTTACCTATGGGATAATTAAAGAATCTCTGAATTTGGGCTAAGGGAAAACTACACTTTCAAGAAAAAAAGATGCTATTTGAAATTTTGATAACTTCCTGGAAAAGACATGTGGAGACTGGTCACTCTTTGATGGAGTGAGGGGAATTCTATTATTTCTTATTCTTTAGTAAAATATTTTTGAAGGTTGCTGTTTACAATGTGACTGCCTTTCCTGGCACATCACCAAATGGGAAAATAGGATGATGGGAAGGAAGAGGAAAGGCAGGCTTACATTCTTCAGAGCAGGGTGGGGCTTTTCTATATTTTCAAAATTCTTTATCTGCCTTAGGCACTGACATGCAGTGCAGTAAACTTAATTCACAACTTCCATAGAAGAAAAATATTTTGGATATTTATGTGATTCTTGTGTGGCCACCAAGCCCTCTTTCCTTACCTCTCCCCCACACCTTGCCCTTGCTTTCCATTTTTGTCCCACCGTCAACCAATAATCTAGTAAGTAAAATAAATGGAAAGCTATGAAAGGAGAAATTGTTGCTTTAATTCATGATTTCCACTCACATTATTTGCACTGGGTCATACTGGTGAGCTTTGTATGAAAGATAGCAGTCGTAAGTATTCATAGACCTTCATTACCCTTGCTAGTTTTTAAGACACATAATTTCTTTTAAATGGTATCCCACTGGTGAAATCTGAATAAGATTTTTGGATTGTATCAATGTCAGTGCCCTGGTTATAATATTGTTCTATAATTTTTCAAGATGTTACCATTGGAGGAAACTGAGTTAAGTGAACATGGGATCTTTCTGTATTATTTGTTACAGCCACATGTAAATTTATAATTATATTTATAAAACTTTCAATCAAATAATTGTTATCACAAAGAATTATATTCCTTATGTCATTTAGGTCTGTTTAGCAAAAGATGACTTTATGATTAATATAATATAGTACTTAAAGTATAGACTTTGAGCCTGACATACCTGCCCTTGAGTCTTGGCTCTACCACTTTTTAATTGACTAAGTTACCTAACCTCTCATGGTTTTGTCTTTGTCATTAAATAAATGAGGATAATAACAGTAGGTACCTCACAAAGTTTTGAGAATTAAATGAGATAGAGCATGTAAATCACTTCCCAGTGCTTGACATATAGGAAATGCTGGAAAATATTAGTTGCTGTGATGAGGATGATGATGATGATGATGATGATTTCTATAATTAGAGATAAAAGAGGAACTTTTCATCATCTCTCAGCCTGTATTCTAAATGGCTACTGGATATTTTGGCTTGTACTTAATAAAGGGCATTTTGAGTTTTCATATTATTATTTTACTTAAAATGAGTTAAGGGCAATTTTATCATTTGGAGCTAAATGATTATTGCTAATGAATTAACTGGAATTAATGACAATAGATTCGAGATCAAATATTCTGGGTATAAAATAAGAGAGAAGGAACAGACTAAAACTGAACAACATAATATCTATACTCCCAGTCACCTCCAGAGACACACCTCTGAAATATAAAATTATTTTCAGTTGTAGCCCCCCAGATTTTCTCTATACAAAGAGTGGACACACACATGATTTCTCTCTTTTCTATCAATGAAGTCCATGTGATATAATGGAAAAAGCACTGGACAGGGTGGTTAGCAGTTCTGGATTCTAGATCCAGCTCTGTCATAGGCAGTGTGACCTCCACACTGCCTATGACAGTGATAGCCTTACCTTCTCTAAGCCACCTGGTTCCTTATGTGTAAATTGTGAGGTTTGAATTGGATTAGTGATTCTCAGAGAATGGTCCCTGGACCAACAGCACTAACTATTCACCTGGGAACTTGTTAGAACAGTACACTCTCAGGTTTCCCCCTCAGATCTACTGATTCAGGGACTCTGTGTGTGGGGTCGAACAATTTTTGTTTTAATAAGCCCTCTGGTTGATTCTGAAGTCCATAGAAGTTTGAGAATCACTTCTCTGGATTAAATTTTAGTCTAAATTTTGGACTGTTGGATCCAACCTCCAGAGTTTCTGATTCATAGGTCTGGGGTGGAGTCTGATAATTTGCTTTTTGAAGTTAGATGCTGCTGATGCTGCTGGTCAGGTACCACACTTTGAGAACTACTAGGTTAGATAAACTCTAAGCTCCATTTCAACTCTGTGATTCCATCATTATCATTGCTTTCACAATGCCTTCTGTCCCCCTCCTTATTTACTTTGTCCCTCAGTTTATTGAAACTGCCTCTTACCTAATAGTTAACATTGAAACTTTCTAAAATATCCTACCTTGTAGAGGGTGATGGACAGAAAAGAGCTTCCCTAAATTTTTACAGCTTTTGTTAATATGAAGCACCTGCAGCTCTTTGGCATTAAAAATGACCTTAGGACCTACTATATAGCACAGGGAACTCTGCGCAATGTTATGTGGCAGCCTGGATGGGAGGGGAGTCTGGGGAAGAATGGATACATGTATACGTATGGCTGACTTGCTTTGCTGTGCACCTGAAACTATCACAACATTGTTAATCAGCTATACTCCAACATAAAATAAAAAGTTTAAAAAAAAATGACCTCAGGTGGCCTACTTAATTATCTCATGTGCGTAGCTAGTTACAAAGGAAATATCTTCAGACACCAAGTTTCAATAATTAAGGTCTGATGCCTAATTGCCATTGATCCCTTTATGTTGTCTTAAGATCTGAAGAGCTTGGGCACCAATGTAAAAATAAAACTATGTTTTCATTCGAAGATGCTGTTTAATGAATAACACTAAAGATCCCAAATTACATCTTCAAATGAGCTTTTTAATCCCACCTTCTTTTTCTTGGTTTTCTGGATATTTGGGATGGGATAATGCTCTGTGAGGCATGGGTCTGCTAAAAACAAACAAGCCTCTGCCTGCCAAACTGAATTATTTATTTGGCTCATGTTTTCTTTTTTTGAAGTAGAGTTATGGATTAAGATCCACTGTTTCTTGTTTTATCAGTAATTTGATAATTTTCTAGTACTGAATTGCAAACAATATAAGAGAAAAGCAAGGATCTAACATTTACTTAGTGCCTATTATATGCCAGTCACTGTGCCACGAGCGTTACTTTTCTTGTTTATTTAATCCTCACAACAACCATGTAAGGTAGTATCATTAGCTTTGGTTTTTACATGAGGAAATAGACTCAGCAAGGCTAAGTAACTACTCAAGATCACACAGCCAAAGAAATGGCAGTGTATAGATTTAAGCTCAGATTCATTTGGCAGCAAAGCCTTTGTAGGCATAGTAGATTCTAAATAAAAATATGTGTTGAATGAATCAGTAAAGGAATGACTATATGCCATTATCTTCCTAATGTTGATTTTTAAACAATCATAGAATTATAAAGTTGAAAAGGCACTATAGGTCATTATCTAATCAGGGTTTTAGTTATGCATATCCTTTAAAGTATCTCTAACAGATGAGTATACAGCCTTTACTTGACCACCTCTTGGGAAATGGCACACACAACCTCTTTAATCACAGTGATTATTGAATAGCTCATTATTAGAAGATTCTTTGCATTCAACTTCCCTAAAATCTCTTTCTTTGAGCCTAGATCTGCCCTTTGTAACTGCTCAGACTTAATCTGGTTCTTCTTCCATACATAATTCTTTCAAATATTTGAACATAAGCGTATATCTTCTCTCTCCCAAGCAAAATAGCCCCCATTTTTCCAGCTACTTTTCAAGATCCACACATAATAATAACTTAATAAATGTTTGTTACATGAAAGAAGGAAAGAATAAATAAATTTGATACCTAGACTCCTCAGTTTCTTGTTTCCTTTCTTTAGAATGTGAAGCATCTGTGCTGTGTTCTGGGTACATGCTAGGACCATATTTCTAGAAGTAAATGAAGTGATTTCCTTTGATATACTCTTGCACTGCACAATAGTCACCCACAAAAATATAATTTTTTAATTTTCTGACATAGAACAGTGCTGTCGTCTTTGACATCTCAGGTTTGCATCAGGTCACAACAAGCTGGAGTTGAACAGCAAACCTAGTGCTTTTCTTCAGGGTTAAAGGCAAGACCTGGGTGCTAGGGGATCAGCTCCAGTTTAAGCAGGCTAAGTCGGTACTCTAATGTACAAAACTTGGGCTTACCTCAGCTAAAATGGAAAAAATAGCTGCCCAAAGCTAGTTTCTTTCACGCCCCACTGGCAAGGTAGTAATTGCACAAAGACCTTTTTATTATAAGTTGATTTTCCTGAGAAATGAATTCTGAAAAATACTGTAAAGTGTTTATTTTTTGCTTGCCCTTTATTAACCCACATCTTAGGACTTTCCCTAGAGAGAAACTGTTGGTAAATGAAACCTCTTAGACCTACACAGGAACATTTTTGCACTATGTCCCTGGCTGTGGAGGGAACAGGGACAGGACAAGGCAAGTTGGTGCTATTTAAACAGGGTCATCAGCCAGTATATGGAATTTTGCCTAAAGAGAAGATTTAGGAATTTAAACGGGGGAAGAGTTTGGGGTTGGTAGAATTACTGGGAAAGGTTTGTATCTTAAACAGGATATAATACAGCTCTTTTATACTAGTAAGGAGGGCAAAGACCCAGTTTGAACTTAAAAATCATTTCTCTTAGTACATCCTAGTTTTGATCTTTAAATAACAAAAGTCCTATAGTTTAATTTATAAAATCATGCCCTAAAAGCCAGCACGGCCTGTGATGCTATTGGAATCAGGGCAGCATGCATAGAGTAAGGGAGGGAGCTAGGAAATTAAAATATGATTTTCATAGACATGATTCTGTCATAGTTCTTATTTTCTTTATATGGAATACAAATACTGATATAGAGTGAAGATTTTCTGTTTTGCATTTTTGTGCTCTTTGATACATTTATTGAGGTCAAATGAAATTTGATATAGTAGGATTTATTATGAAGTGCTCTCTGAATACAACTCCATAATTACTCAGCTACATGGTAGTGCATAAAGCTGTAAAACTGCTTAGCCAGACAAGCAATTTATGTGTTACATCGAGGTGTGGATGGCAAAGAATATTAGTTTAATTGGGAGCCAAGATGTAGTAGCCTTAAATCTGAAGAGCTATATGTTTAACATAATGCAACGAGGCTTTGAAATAAGATACCTAAACTGGGGAGCTACAGCTTTTGGAATATATAACGATTAGACATTACTTTCTGACCAAAGATACTAAGTACTATTTTCAAAATAAAGTACAGAATGCAAAGCAGGTGAAAGGGCAAAACCTTTCAACATTGTAAGGTAACAGAAGAAAACATTTCTTCTAGTTCTTTGTTTTAAAAAAAGAAAGAAAATAAAAGGAAAAAGAGTCAAGATAAAAGATAAACATTAACTATAATTTAGTGGAAGCAGGGATGAGGCAAATTCACAGTGAGGTTATGTCCTTGGTGTACCAGTGGAATCTGAAAGGGATTTGGTGAATTTAGCCTGAATTTTTCTCAGGGAGCAGATTTGGAATGAGGTTAGAAGTGGGTGGCTATTTGGGTACCAGCACACCACCAGGGGTGAAAAACAAATACTCCTTGGCATACATTTGCTCTCTGTCTGATCATAGGCTCTCTTCTGTTTAGCAGGTTCAGGGTCACATGCCTCCGCTCATGATCCCAATTTTTCCACATGACCAGCGGACCCTGGCAGCAGCTGCTGCTGCCCAACAGGGATTCCTCTTCCCCCCTGGAATAACATACAAACCAGGTAAGTAGAAAGGGATTTAACATTCTTTGGGGAATGCTAAGATCCATATGTTTTTGCTTAGTAATCACAACAAGCACAGAAGCATATGAAGGAACTATGAATAAAAAGATCATAAAAGCTATTTTAAAGTAAACTTAGAATTGTGAAGGGGGCATGTTATTAAACGAATCGGTTGCTAAAAACTTTTGCTTTCTCTTCTTCCACTTGAGTTTGTTCTGAATTCACAGATAAAATGCTACTTTCCCTCAGGACTACAAATTTTTGTCAGCTTTCTCTCATACCTTTACTGTGAATAATTGTCTTTGGTTAAAGATACTTTGCTCCTCCTGAGAGCTTTTCTACTCTAGGAGAGTGGTCACATACAGTATAAAATGCTATTATTGTTTGTTGTCTGATTTCTCTTGGAAGAAGAGTTAAAACTGGACTGATTTAATTAGCTTGCTACTAATAGGTAAAATTCTTTTTGATTTTAGTCTAAATAATGAAACATTCAGTTGTATTTTCTTATTCATCTTTGAACCGCAAAAAACAGGACACATAACCTTGCAGTGAAGTATGTTTTGAGATGATTTAGCAAATGTTATGATTTTTCTTTATTCCTCTGAGTTTACTGGACTCCTGGGGAATTCAATTAGGGGCATAATGGTTTGAAGCTTCTTTCAGAGCATCCTTGTAAACAGGGCTTTAAATGTTTAAAGATATGTTGCCAAAGGAATCCAACGTAAGAAGATAGTCAAGTAAATAAAAAGTCAACCTGAATTTCATTTGTGCATTCTTTGTAACTGACCTCAGCTCAGAAGTAGTGACCTTGTTCTACTCATTAATAATTTCTGTGTCAAGTTCTTTTTAACATATTAACCTGATTATATTAACCACCCAGTCTGAGTGCAACAAACCTGACTGCAGCGGTTTCTTTGTGTATGGGTTTATAAAGTGAACAAAGGTATTTTAATATGCTTAAAGCAATAATAAAGTATAAATCACTTTACTAAAATTCTCTGTAAGGAATGTTACTAAATAGCATAAAAACAAACCTAGTGGGTTTTAACATCTTTTTTTTGCCATCAATTACTCTTATGCTTTTGGTAGAAAACCCCCTTCCTTGTGAGGAAAGGAAAGATGTCTGTGTCAAAACCCAAATTATTCAAAGAATAGAGATCTTAAGCGATTGGCTAATTTAAGGACTGACTTTAAAAATTCCTCAGATATAAAGGAGTCAAAACTAGGATTAACAACGGTTTTTGGATACCACAGTGAATGAAAATTGTGTTACTCAAAGTTAAAAGTTGATTTTTCTAGAGCAGAATTTTTAGAGCAAGTTATATTCTGTGAAATTAGTATCCATATTAAGGACAAGATAATATTTTGTCGGAGAATATCTTACTGTCAATGCAGTGGTTCACTTCTTCTCTGATCTCTATAAGTAGTTTTGAGCTTTCTTCACCTTGACGTCCTTCGGAATGTTGGTGTAAACTAAGTTTACTGGTTTAACCTGAATCTGAGTTGTTATCCCTACACCAGTTTTGGAAACTTTTTAAATGAACTGTATGTGGAAACTATTTAATTTCCATGTTTTTAAATTTAAAATTCTCCACATTTCAAAATCAGGTTATGGGCCTTATTTTCTTCTAGACACAGATATCAACATAATTGACATGTTATGTAATTTTGTTAAGACAATAATACTGTTTTCTTGTTTTTTAACATCTTTATTGCAGTATAATTGCTTTAACAATGGTATGTTAGTTTCTGCTGTATAACAAAGTGAATCAGCTATACATATACATATATCCCCATATCTCCTCCCTCTTGCGTCTCCCTCCCACCCTCCCTATCCCACCCCTCTAGGTGGACACAAAGCACGGAGCTGATCTCCCTGTGCTATGCGGCTGCTTTCCACTAGCTATCTATTTTACATTTGGTGGTGTATATATGTCCATGCCACTCTCTCACTTCGTCCCAGCTTACCCTTCCCCCTCCCTATGCCCTCAAGTCCATTCTCTCCATCTGCGTCTTTATTCCTGTCCTGCCCCTAGGTTCTTCAGAACCTTTCTTTTTTTTTTTAGATTCCATATATATGTGTTAGCATACGGTATTTGTTTTTCTCTTTCTGACTTACTTCACTCTATATGACAGTCTCTAGGTCCATCCACCTCACTACAAACATCTCAATTTCGTTTCTTTTAAAGGCTGAGTAATATTCCATTGTATATATATGACACATCTTTTTTATGCATTCATTTGTTGAGGGACACTTAGGTTGCATCCATGTCCTGGCTATTGTAAATAGAGCTGCAGTGAATATTGTGGTACATGACTCTTATTGAGTTATGGTTTTGTCGGGGTATATGTCCAGTACTGGGATTGCTGGGTTGTTTGGTAGTTCTATTTTTAGTTTTTTAAGGAACTTCCATTTTGTTCTGCATAGTGGCTGTATCAGTTTACATTCCCACCAACAGTGCAAAAGGGTTCCCTTTTCTCCACACCCTCTCCGCATTTCTTGTTTGTAGATTTTTTGTGTGTGTGTGGTACGCAGGCCTCTCATTGTTGTGGCCTCTCCTGCTGTAGAGCACAAGCTCCGGATGTGCAGGCTCAGTGGCCATGGCTCACAGGCCCAGCCACTCCACGGCATGTGGGATCCTCCTGGACCAGGGCACAAACCCATGTCCCCTGCATCAGCAGGCAGACTCTCAACCACTGCGCCACCAGGGAAGCCCTGTTTGTAGATTTTTTGATGATGACCATTCTGACTGGTGTGAGGTGATACCTCGTTGTACTTTTGATTTACATTTCCCTAATGATTAGTGATGTTGAGCATCCTATCATGTGTTTGTTGGCGATATGTATACCTTCTTTGGAGAAATGTCTATTTAGGTCTTCTGCCCAGTTTTGGATTGGGTTGTTTGTTTCTTTGATATTGAGCTACGTGAGCTGTTTGTATATTTTGGAGATTAATCCTTTGTCTGTTGCTTCGTTTGCAAATATTTTCTCCCATTCTAGGGTTGTCTTTTTGTCTTGTTTATGGCTTCCTTTGCTGTGCAAAAGCTTCTAAGTTTCATTAGGTCCCATTTGTTTATTTTTGTTTTTATTTCCATTACTCTAGGAGGTCAGTCAAAAAAGATCTTGCTGTGATTTATGTCAGAGAGTATTCTGCTTATGTTTTCCTCTAAGAGTTTTATAGTGTCTGGTCTTACATTTAGGTCTTTAATCCATTTTGAGTTTATTTTTGTGTATAGTGTTAGGGAGTGTTCTAATTTCATTCTTTTACATGTAGCTGTCCAGTTTTCCCAGCACCACTTATTGAAGAGGCTGTCTTTTCTCCATTGTGTATTCTTGCCTCCTTTATCAAAGGTAAGCTTACCATATGTGCATGGGTTTATCTCTAGGCTTTCTTTCCTGTTCCATTGATCTATATTTCTGTTTTTGTGCCAGTACCGTACTGTCTTGATTATTGTAGCTTTGTAGTATGGTCTGAAGTCAGGGAGCCTGATTCCTCCAGCTCCATTTTTCTTTCTCAAGATTGCTTTGGCTATTCGGGGTCTTTTGTGTTTCCATTCAAATTGTGAATGTTTTTCTTCTAGTTTTGTGAAAAATGCCATTGGTAATTTGATTGGGATTGCATTAAATCTGTAGATGGCTTTGGGTAGTATAGTCATTTTCACAATGTTGATTCTTCCAATCCAAGAACATGGTATATTTCTCCATCTGTTTGTATCATCTTTAATTTCTTTCACCAGTGTCTTATAGTTTTCTGCATACAGGTCTTTTGTCTCCTTAGGTAGGTTTCTTCCTAGGTATTTTATTCTTTTTGTTGCAATGGTAAATGGGCGTGTTTCCTTAATTTCTCCTATAGATTTTTTATTGTTAGTGCATAGGACTACAAGAGATTTCTGAGCATTAATTTTGTATCCTGCTACTTTACCAAGTTCATTACTTAGCTCTAGTAGTTTTCTGGTAGCATCTTTAGGATTCCCTATGTATAGTATCATGCCATCTGCAAACAGTGACAGTTTTATTTCTTCTTTTCCAATTTGGATTCCTTTTATTTCTTTATCTTCTCTTATTGCTGGGGCTAAAACTTCCATGACTATGTTGAATAATAGTGGTGAGAGTAGGCAACCTTGTCCTATTCCTGATCTTAGTGGAAATGGTTTCAGTTTTTCACCATTGATAATGATGTTGGCTGTGGGTTTGTCATATATGGCCTTTATTATGTTGAGGTAAGTTCCCTCCATTCCTACTTTCTGGAGGGTTTTTATCATAAATGCGTGTTGAATTTTGTCGAAAGCTTTTTCTGCCTCTATTGAGACGATCGTACGGTTTTTCTCCTTCAATTTGTTAATATGGTTTAACACATTGATTGATTTGCGTATATTGAAGAATCCTTGCATTCCTGGGATAAACCCCACTTAATCATGTTGTATGATCCTTTTAATGTGCTGTTGGATTCTGTTTGCTAATATTTTGTTGAGGATTTTTCCATCCATGTTCATCAGTGATATTGGCCTGTAGTTTCCTTTTTTGTGAGATCTTTGTCTGGTTTTGGTCTCAGGGTGATGGTGGCCTTGTAGAATGAGTTTGGGAGTGTTCCTCCCTCTGCTATATTATGGAAGAGTTTGAGAAGGATAGGTGTTAGCTCTTCTCTAAATGTTTGATGGAATTCTCCTGTGAAGCCATCTGGTCCTGAGGTTTTGTTTGTTGGAAGGTTTTTAATCACAGTCTCAATTTCAGTGCTTCTGATTGGTCTGTTTATATTTTCTATTTCTTCCTGGTTCAGTCTCGGAAGGTTGTGCTTTTCTAAGAATTTGTCCATTTCTTCCAGGTTGTCCATTTTATTGACGTATAGTTGCTTGTAGTAATCTCTCATGATCCTTTGTATTTCTGCAGTGTCAGTTGTTACTTCTCCTTTTTCATTTCTAATTCTGTTGATTTGAGTCTTCTTCCTTTTTTTCTTGATGAGTCTGGCTAATGCTTTATCAATTTTGTTTATCTTCTCAAAGAACCAGCTTTTAGTCTTATTGATCTTTGCTATTGTTTCCTTCACTTCTTTTTCATTTATTTCTGATCTGATCTTTATGATTTCTTTCCTTCTGCCAACTTTGGGGGTTTCTTGTTCTTTTTTCTCTAATTGCTTTAGGTGTAAGGTTAGGTTGTTTGTTTGAGATGTTTCTTGTTTCTTGAGGTAGGATTGTATTGTTATAAACTTCAGTCTTAGAACTGCTTTTGCTGCATCCCATAGGTTTTGGGTTGTCGTGTTTTGATTGTCATTTGTTTCTAGGTAATTTTTGATTTCCTCTTTGATTTCTTCAGTGATCTCTTGGTTATTAAGTAGTGTATTGTTTAGCCTCTATGTGTTTGTGTTTTTTACAGTTTGTTTTCCTGTAATTGATATCTAGTCTCATAGTGCTGTTGTTGGAAAAGATACTTAATATGATTTCAGTTTTCTTAAATTTACTGAGGCTTGATTTGTGACCCAAGATATGATGTATCCTGGAGAATGTTCCATGAGCGCTTGAGAAGAAAGTGTATTCTGTTGTTTTTGGATGGAATGTCCTGTAAATATCAATTAAGTCCATCTTGTTTAATGTGTCATTTAAAGCTCATGTTTCCTTATTTATTTTCATTTTGGATGATCTGTCGATTGGTGAAAGTGGGGTGTTAAAGTCCCCTACTATGATTGTGTTACTGTCGATTTCCCCTTTTATGGCTTTTAGGATTTTCCTTATGTACTGAGGTGCTCCTATGTTGGGTGCATAAATATTTACAACTGTTATATCTTCTTCTTGGATTGATCCCTTGATCATTATGTAGTGTCCTTCTTTGTCTCTTGTAATAGTCTTTATTTTAAAGTCTATTTTGTCTGATATGAGAATGGCTACTCCAGCTTTCTTTTGATTTCCATTTGCATGGAATATCTTTTTCCACCCCTTCACCTTCAGCCTGTATGTGTCCCTAGGTCTGAAGTTGGTCTCTTGTAGACAGCATATATACGTGTCTTGTTTATGTAGCCATTCAGCCAGTCTATGTCTTTTGGTTGGAGCATTTAATCCATTTACATTTAAGGTAATTATCGATATGTATGTTCCTATTACCATGATCTTAACTGTTTTAGGTTTGTTATTGTAGGTCTTTTCCTTCTCTTGTGTTTCCTGCTTCTCTAGAGAAGTTCCTTTGGCATTTGTTGTAAAGCTGGTTTGGTGGTGCTGAATTCTTTTAGCTTTTGCTTGTCTGTAAAGGTTTTAATTTCTCTGTTGAGTTGAATCTGAATGCGATCCTTGCTGGGTAGAGTAATCTTGGTTGTAGGTTTTTCCCTTTCATCACTTTAAATATGTCCTGCCACTCCCTTCTGGCTTGCACAGTTTCTGCTGAAAGATCAGCTGGTAACCTTATGGGGATTCCCTTGTATGTTATTTGTTGCTTTTCCCTTGCTGCTTTTAATATTTTTTCTTTGTATTTAATTTTTGATACTTTGAGTAATATGTGTCTTGGTGTGTTTCTCCTTGGATTTATCCTGTATGGGACTCTTTGCGCTTCCTGGACTTGATTGACTCTTTTGTTTCCCATATTAGGGACGTTTCCAACTATGATGTCTTCAAATATTTTCTCAGTCCCTTTTTTTTCTCTTCTTCTTCGGGGACCCCTATAATTCGAATGTTGGTGCATTTAATGTTGTCCCAGAGGTCTCTGAGACTGTCCTCAATTCTTTTCCTTTTTATTTCCTAATTTTGCTCTGTGGTAGTTATTTCCACTATTGTATCTTCCAGGTCACTTATCCATTTTTCTGCCTCAGTTATTCTATTGATTCCTTCTAGAGAATTTTTAATTTCGTTTATTGTGTTGTTCATCATTGTTTGTTTTCTCTTTAGTTTCTAGTTCTTTGTTAAACGTTTCTTGTATTTCCAAGATTTTGTATCATCTTTACTTTCATTACTTTGAATTCTTTTTCAGGTCGACTGCCTATTTCCTCTTCATTTGTTTGGTCTGGTGGAATAATGCTGTTTTTTATGGGGGAAGATACTGTTATATAGTCAATGAGTTTGGACCATTTTATAAAAAGTCCTCTTGCACAGTATCACTGAGATTACAGTATGTAAGTAAGGAGAATCTAGACATTGAGGCAATATTGTGCAGTAGTGAGTTACCCCAGCTGAACAGCATCTGTGCAGCATAGAGTAGTGCCTTGGAGTAGCAAAGCTGGATTTGATTATGTTGGCTAAAACCTGTTGTTTAGGGCAGGACAGTGGATTTGGACATGTACGATGATTTTTAATCACAAGCAAGTCTGGTAAAAATGTTATTATCTGGCGACCCCTAAGTTATGTCAGAGAACTGAATTAACCAGAACTCTAAATTCTTCAATACTTTGGCTAATTCAGGTTTTATTGTATATAAAAATTATACTTTAAAAGGATTAAAATTATGTGTTCATATGCTACTGGGAGAGACATTACATACTTAGGAGACACTCTATGCAGTGTTCTTGTCATTCACACAAACTGGGAAAGGAGAATACTGTTTGACTGGTGTCTGTACAAGGAAAACTTTTTTGCCCCAAACTGAGCTATAGCTATAATTTCACTTGTGAGACAATGACTAAAGTTTTAAAGGAGTAGTGTTGTCACATATAAAAGCCTTGAAATGGTGGTGTAACTTTATAGTTTGATCCCCTAAGCAAGAAGAAGAATAAGTGCTACATTGGTTTTTAGTGAATTACAAAATAAATGGCTCTCTTTTTGTTCTTTTTTCACCTTCCCATAACCTGAAACAATTCCATGGTGTTTGTGCCTTCAACTGATTGAATAATTGTCTTCATTTCCAGAAAGCAAGGACCACCTTGGGCTGATGTTTCCTGTTAAAGTTGACTGTTTCTGAATCCATATTAGTACATTCTAAACAAATATATTTAGGGCTATCAACTTCTCCTCTTCAGATAATTTGACCCATTATTCTGGACATTTCAGGGCCCCCATGGGTAGTGAACACCAAGCAAGCTCTCCCACCCCGGTGAGTTGCTGAGGAGGCATGTTGTTGATGGGGATTGTACAGTTTCAGGGGAACATGTATCAAAATAATCTCTGCTGAAATTCTTTTATTGAGTTGTAATCCCTAATTAAACCCCACCTATTTTAAAAAATTAGAGACATCTTTCTAAAAAGGAACTTATCAGGGCCCAGAACATAAACCACAGAAGTTTGGTTGCTTTGCTCTTTCACATCATGATGCTGAGAGATATAGAAATCCATGGTAAGATGAATATAATTGAGTACCTATGACTGAGAAAACTAAAAGGTTAAGCCTCTTTCATAGCTGCCAACGTGTATATTAGAGTGATTGAATTGACTGTAAAATAAAAACACTGGATAGCATCCTTTGTGTGCCAGGGATGATGCAGCTGACCCATGGACTTCATGTAGTTGGGATTTTTAAAATGATTGCTGCTGGAGTAGCACCCTTAAAGTTTCCCAGGAGATCCTAGGAGTAGGATGTCTGCCTGCTCATGACTCCTATACTTACTTACTGTTTATAATATGATAACAGCTAAAGTTTATTGAATAATTACGTTGTACCAAACACTGTGTTAAATATTTTACATTATTTTATTTAATTCTTACTTGAACATATCACTGAACCTTGCTGAGCCTCTCATTTTTGTCATCTAAAAAAATATGTCATGAGTTGTCCACTGCTCAGCATGGGTGTGAAGATTAAATTTGTTAAAATGTATGAAAGTTCTTTGAAAATTCTAAAACACTATGTTTGGGGATAAAGTCTGACCATGAAACTAAGTAAATTTAACTACATTAAACTGCATTCTTATCCATTAGAAATGTGGTCCAAAAACTGAGCTTTTGACTGAGATATATTGTCTCTCTGCCTGATGACCAAAAGCAATTTTACTAGTATACCTGCTGTTTCTTTAAGAAAAAAATTGTGGTAAAATATACATAAAATAATATTTATTATTTTAACCACTTTTCAATGTACAACTCAGTGATATTAATACATTTGCAGTTTTTTGTAACCATTACCATTATCTATACCCCAAACTTTCAATCATCTCCAACAAAAACTCTGTGGCCATTAAACAATAACTCTCCCTATCCTCCTACCCTGAATCCCCAGTAACCTCTATTTTACTATCTTTCTATATGAATTTGCCTATTCTAGGTACTTCATATAAATGGAATCATACAACATTTGTCCCTCTGCATCTGGCTTATTTCACTAAGCATAATGTTTTCAAGGCCCATCCATATTGTAGTATATATCAAAAGTCCATTCTTTTTTATGGCTGAATAATATCCCATTGTATATATATGTCTATGTCTATATATTTGTTTGTTTATCCATTCATCTGTTGATGGATATTTCTGTTGTTTCCATATTTTGGCTATTGTGAATAATGCTGCTGTGAACATTGGTATACAAATACCTGTTTGTGTCCCTGCTTGCAGTTCTTTTAGATATACACGTAGGAATGGAATTGTTGTGTCATATGGTAGTTCTATGTTTAGCCCTTTGAGATACCATCAAACTGATTTCTTTAGGGGCTGTACCTTTTACATTCCCACCAGTAATGCAAGAGTGTTCCAATTTCTTTATATCCTAACCAATACTTGTTATTTTCCATTTTTTTAAAAAAAATATAGCCATCCTAGTAGATGTGAAGTGGTATCTCATTGTGGTTTTGTTTTTCATTTCCCTGATGATTAATGATTTTGAGCATCTTTTCATGTGCTTATTGGAAATTTGTATATCTTCCTTGGAAATGTCTAAGTACATCGCCTATTTTTGAATTGGGTTGTTTGTTTTGTCTTTATTGAGTTTTAGGAGTTCTTATATATTCTAGATATTAATCCTGTATCAAATATATGATTTGCAAGTTTTTTTCCTCATTTTGTAGGTCGTCTTTTCACTTACTCGATAGTATCCTTTGATGCACAAAATTGTTTAATTTTGATGAAGTCTGATTTATCTATTTTTTCTTTTGTTGCCTGTGCTTTTGCTGTCATATCCATGAAATCATTGCCAAATCCAAAGATTTACTCCTATGTTTTCTTCTAAGAGTTTTATAGTTTTAGTACTTAAGTTTAGGTCTTTGATCCATTCCAGTTAATTTTTATATATGGTATAAATTAAGGGTCCAACTTCATTCTTTTGCATGCGGATATCAGTTTTTCCTGCACCATTTGTTGAAAAGATGTCTTTCCCCCAATGAATGGTCTTGGTACCCTTGTAAAAAATCAATTAACTATATGTAAGGGTTTATTTCTGGGCTCTCTATTCTGTTTCATTAGTCTATATATCTGTTCTTATGCCAGTATCATACTGTTTTAATTACTCTAGCTTTGTAGTAAATTTTGAAATCAGAAAGTATGAGTCTTCCAACTTTATTTGTCTTTTCAAAATTGTTTGGGCTATTGGGGCCCCATGCAATTCCATATAAATTTGAGGATTGGCTTTTCCATTTCTGTAAAAAACGATTGTTGGAATTTTGGTAGAGATTTTACTGAGTCTGTAGATTACTTTTTTGATCTTAACAATGTTAAGTCTTCCTGTCTATGAACATGGATGCCTTTCTATTTATTTAGATCTTTAAAAATTTCTTTCAGAAATGTTTTATAGTTTTTCAGTGTACAAGTCTTTGCCTCTTTAGTTAAGTTTATTCCTAAGTATTTGATTCTTTTAGATGCTATTGTAAATAGAATTGCTTTCTTAATTTCCTTTTGGATTGTTCATTGCTAGTATATAGAAACACAGTTGATTTTTGTGTGTTAATCTTCTACCCTGAAACTGCTGAATTTATTTATTAGCTCTTGTAGCTTTCTTATGAATTCTTTGGAATTTTCTACATATAGGACCACTTCATATGCAAATAGACATAGTTTTACCTATTTTTACCAATTTTGTTTGCCTCTTTCTTTCTCCCTTCCTCCCTTCCTTCCTTATCCCCTCCCTGCCTCCTTCCCTTCCTTCCTCCCTCTCTCTCTTCTTTCTTTCTTTCTTTCTAGTACTAACTAGAACTTCTAGGACAGTGTTGTATAGCAACAGTGAAAATGGGTATAATTGTCCCCGATCTTAGTAGAAGAGCTTTCAGTCTTTTACCACCAAGTGTGATGTTAGCTGTGGGTTTTTCATAAATACCCTTTATCATGTTGATGAACTTTCCCTCTATTCCTAGTTTTTTCTGAGAATTTTTATCATGAAAAGATGTTGGATTTTGTCACATGCCTTTTCTGCATCAATTGAGATTATCATGTGTGTTTTTCCCCCATTGTTCTATTAATGTTATGTATTGCACTGATTTTTTATTTTTAATGTTGAACCACCCTTGCATTCCTGGGATAAATCCTACTTTGTCATGGTGAATAATCCTTTTGATATGCTGTTGGATTCAATATGCTAATATTTTGTTGAGGATTTTAATATTCATACAGAATATTGTTCTATAATTTTATTTTCCTGTGATGTCTTTATCTGGCTTTGTTATCAAGGTTACACTGGCTTCATTACCTCAGAGTTAGGAAGTGTTTCCTCTTCAATATTTTTGAAGATTTTATAAGGATTAGTGTTAATTTTTATTAAATGTTCAATAGACTTTATTGGTGAGGCCAAAAATTCAGTCCAGGAATTTTCTTTATTGGGAGGTTTTGTTTTGTTTTGGTTTTTGCGGTACGCGGGCCTCTCACTGTTGTGGCCTCTCCCGTTGCGGAGCACAGGCTCCGGATGCGCAGGCTCAGCAGCCATGGCTCACAGGCCCAGCCGCTCAGCGGCACGCAGGATCTTCCCGGACCGGGGCACGAACCCGCCTCCCCTGAACCGGCAGGCAGACTCTCAACCACTGCGCCACCAGGGAAGCCCTATTGGGAGGTTTTTGATTACTGATTCAATCTCTTTACTTGTTATGGGTTTGTTTATATTATCTATTTCTCCTTGAGACAGTTTATGTAATTTGTATGTTTCAAGGAATTTGTCCATTTCTTCTAGATTGTCTAATTTGCTGATGTACAGTTGCTACCTAATACTTCTTTTTAATTCCTTTGTTTTGGTTAGCATTTACTGAGAACCATTTATTTGCTGATATCTATATATATAAATATATATGTATACATGTATATGAATATACATATATATTCTCATTTAATTTTTATAACAACTCTAAGATATAAGTGGCATTATCTATATTTTGTTAAAAGAAAAAAAGAAACTAAAAGTCAAAGAAGTAAATTAACTTTCCAAACTTTCACATCTAGAAATTAGTGGAGATAGAATTCAGACTGAAATTCTGAATATTTGACATTTTATACTCTTGCAGGCATGATCTAAGTGTGTAAGATATGAAGAAAAGTCTAGCTTTTGTGAGTGTGTGTGTATAAAAAATGTGATTTATATGTATGGGATTATCCAGATGACATCTTGTGAAGCTAGCCATTTCTAGCTCTTCTTGACTATTTAAGACAGAGGCATGTACCACTATTGCTGGAATACTTTATTCATTAAATCCATCTACTTGAAATCAAAGCATTTCTGAGGTTCTTCAGGTTAGTACTCTCCTTTTTAAATAAGAGTGGTGAGGTCCAAAAAGGAACTATATATGCTCACCTGTATAAACTAACCTAGTTTTATGGTGATTGAGATTATTTTAACTGTGCCCTTCTTCATACATGGAGGCTATATCATTGGTGAGTTATTAAGTCATGAACTTTAAGTTGTTATTTTAAGTTAATTTCTTGTAATGGGGATACATGTATACCATTTTGTCCATACTCACTTATTTAATTGCTATTGTGACAAATCCCATGATTTTCATATGATTAGCCAAGAGTTTGGATGCATCTATGAAATAAGTAAAGAAATTAAGATTGATCCTTGATTCTTAGCTTCTTTAAAGGTATGAAAAACAATGCAGATGCTCTTAGAAAAAGTCTTGAGATCAAGACTCTTCTCATCATTGGTCTATTCTTTGATGAATAGAGGAGAAATTTAGCAGGAGAAATAAGAGCATGGTGAGCTCAGCAATATATACTATGATCCATGGCAATTTTTTTCTCCAATTGTTCTCAGAACAAATTAAAGATTTTGCTTTCTTTTTAAGATTCTAAATGTGTCACTCATTGCCTACTAACTTTTGCTGCAGTGTGCTGTCTCACAAAGATAAATTCAGATTGATTATGGCATTCCCTCAGAATACACAGAAGTTATAATATTTTGCTATTCTGAATACATGCATCCAGGCAAGATGCAATGTGGCATGTCCAAGTCTGTACTGGTGGCTGTAACTGAAATATTTCCATATTGTAGCAAAAATGATGATAGCTCATAAAAGTGAGGTCTATCTATGAGTTATTTGGCAACTCAAATAACTTACCATCATCCTGTGATACCACCAGACAATGATCTGTGAGATGAGGGGTGTGTAGTATATCTTTCTTCTGTTTTGGAGGGTGGAAAATAAGGTATGAGACTTTGAGCCAGTAACTGAAGAATCTTTGAGTCCTGTCTCCTAGTTTAACGTATTTTTCTTCTCTACTCCTCCCAAACTCTCTAAATAGGTTAATATCTGAAGTTAGTATCTCAGAAGACTGCAACCAACCCAGTCCCTTGTCTTTCTGAGGAATCAAAGTAAATGGACAGAATTTTAACCATGGGATTTTTGACTTTTTAATAAAAGTGAAGTTTGTATCTGAATTACACAAACTAGGAGTATTCTTGCAGGAGGTAGTCTGAGTCTAATGGGTCCTAGGTTCATGATACAAGCTCCTCCTTTTCCTGTGTTTAAGTCTTAATAAGTTTCGGCTTCCTTTCGGTTTCCCTGAAAATTAGAAAATATACTTCCTGTCATTCAGGGACTCTTGCTGTGGAGCTGCTTTGATCCCAAAGCAATGTTGGTTATTGTGGCAAGTGAAACTAATGTCAGGCAAATGTCCTATAGGCTGTAACTCCTGTTTCATATTTGCTCTGTAAGCTTCAGATAAAAGTAATCAGTTGGAAAACCTAGAAGCCTGGAAAGATGGATTTATGTAATGGGCATTATTTCCCAAATTGGCATTTGGAGGTTGTCTACTTATACTAGAGGTAGCAAGGGCCAGATTACGGTAGTGCCTAAAACCAACCTGTTTCAACAGGCTTCATCTTCTTTTGTACAGATTTAAAGAGAATGGGTCCTCACGCAAGCATTTCAAATCCAGAGACAAATTTGAAAAAAATTGCTACAACATGTTGACTGATTCCTTGCCAAGTCAGCCACTGAGAACTTTTTCTTGATCGACTCTTACACAGAGACAATTAAAGGCGAGGGGGAGGGGGGGGAAGCTTGTAACTTTTTAAAAGAATTAAACTTCACAGTACTCTAAATCCCTCTCCCTCTTAAACCTTCTCTTCTACTTTTAACCCCCCTCTTCTTCACCCTTACCTTCTCCCTCTCTGGCCTTTTCCTTTTTCTCTCTCTTCTGATCATTCCCTGTGATATACTCAGTTGCTCTAATGTATTCATTTTTACTTTTGGTATTGATACAATATGTTCTGGAGACATAGCTTTCCAAAGATTATATTCAGATATACAGATTCAAACCAGCAGAAAGGTTAAAAACATTTTAAAAATATGCTTGTCAGCAGTGGAAAGAAAGCTGTTTGTAGCCAGCAGGTGAGCTGGAGAGTACTACAGGGTGTGGTAGAGATGGTAATAAATTAACTGGCAAGCCAAAAACTATAAAAAAAAAAAATCAGCTATTTCATAGCATAGAAGCATGACAGCTATGAAAAAAGGAGTGCCCCAGGGAATTCTTTTAGAGTTTGATTTTTTTAAATATGTTTGACATGAAAAATGTTTTAGTACAAATAAAACAACTGGTATTAAACTTACAGGGAGGGGGGTTATGGTTTAGAGTTAGTATGAATAATGCATGATATTTAAAGAAAGAACAGCTCTAAAATGTTCTGAGAGGCAGCCCATGTTGATGGTTGGAATGGTGATTTTTTTTTCTCTGTTTTTGAAGCATCATTAATTCAGCATCATTTTGTGATTTTTTTAACCTGATAAGATGTCAACCAAAGAAATACTGTTTGACTTAGATTAGGATATTGTTTCTTCACATAATTTAGTTTAAATATCAAGAGGATCAGTAGAATTATTTAAGCATAAAGCGGCAGTCATTTACCATAAAAAATAATTTGGCCTAGTTATCTTTTTTAAAAAGCTCATGTAGCACTGCAAACCAAAATCAACCTCATGGAAGGGGAAAAACAAGATCGGATATTTTGAACATTACTCCATAGGAGACTAGCACAATATAGTGTTAGTGAATGCATTGTAGCAGTGCTCCATATGCAATCAGAAGCCAATTGTTACTGGACTGTGTACAAGCGCACACTGTGCTCAATGGTCTGATGAGGTATTATGGATATGATGCAAAGAGACTGTGTAGATTAGAAGTTTACAATTTGTTAAAAGTGAAAGCAACTTAACATTTACGTTGGGCCAGCTGAGTGGAGCTTCATGTGGCAAACAGGATGAGTTCCAACGAACCAGGGGCACCAGGAAGGCTCCAGGTATTAGTGTCCATGCAGAAAAAAAGAGGTTTTATTGCTTTCTAGTTGACTACCTTTATTACTGTGATTCTTTCTATACTTCTCATTATTATATTCAGCTTTTAGTGTGGAAAATTTCATGCAAAACAGCATGATTATTGTGAATGTCAAATGTGGAGGAACAGCCTATTAAAATATAGCCTAGAGACTGTACATAACACTGACTTTAAATAAGTAGCTGAAGTCAAAGTGATACTCCATTAAATCATTGATATTGTGTAATTTATCCATAAGTATTAATTTTGATTTCAGTTACCACTATCACAATACATTCCTCATCACTTTCTCTTGGTTCTTCAGGTTGTTCGCTTCATACAGCCTATGTTCTTAGGTCACAGAAGGTACTTCAGCCCCCCTGTTTAGGAGTGGTCTGGAGCCAGAAACACATTAAGATGTAGCATTGATCTCTGCTAAACCATGCTCAATCTCGACCAGACATTTAATGCAGATATCACATGTAAAATGTGTGTTTATTTAATCAAATCATCATCAAAGAATAAGTGATGAGTGCCTAGTGTGTGTGCATGATTCTGTACTAGGTTCCACTGGAAGTTAGTGCAGAAAAACATAGTTTCCACTCTATTTGGGATACCAGGCATTTCATAGAATGTTGGCAGATAAGATTAGCTTCTCTCTTACCCCTATCAAATTAAAGAGGTTGCATTTAATTTTTTTCCTCTATTTTTTATAAAATAAATGTGAGGGTTATGGACAGTCAGTAATTCTTAATCTTTTTTGGACTGTAATACTCTGCCTTGCCTACCAAGGCAAAACGTTTTGTTGTTTTAATGTAAAAGCCTTAATGCTTTCTCAGTGAACTGAATGTCAGCCTGGCTTTAAGATATTTTTTTTACTCTTAAAAAAATGATGTATTACAAGATTTGTAATGGAGTGAACATGCTTGAATTGCACATTTAATTTTTTTAACATCACATTCATGTTTTGCCAGTTTGCCTACCAGCTATCTGTTAACAAAAAGTTCCAAGGCAGGAGTGCAAGTCTGTGCCCAACTAAGCCTTTTGTTTCTGCAGATGTTTGGGCTTAGAGCAATGTTGTAAAGCTCCGGCAATCCAAGGACCATGTTTGTACTTGTCTGCTGTGATTCCCTGTTCATTGTCTAAACCTGTATGCATTGTTCTTTCCGACAGGTGATAACTACCCCGTACAGTTCATTCCATCAACAATGGCAGCTGCTGCTGCTTCTGGCCTCAGCCCTTTACAGCTCCAGGTAAGTGCCAGAAGAAAAAAATGTGGGATACGAGCCAGTACTTTAGTGAAAAACTGCTAACCAGCTGTATGCTAAATAATGGCCTGGATATTAAATAATTTTTTAAGCATAGCCTAGAAGGATTAACACCTTATGTACTTACCATACTGCAAATAGAAAACTGTCAGTGTCAATATTTTTAAAGGAAAAAATGACATTATAACAGTACTGTATATTCTCGATCAGGTAAGTTAATGGTTTTACAATTTTTTATGGCTGGTTGTTATGGCTGTTATTGGGTATGTAAGCTTTTTCCTTATCAATTCTTCATCCACGTCTCCATTCATGTCCAATTAGCTTTTACACATAAGCATCAAAACAGAAAACAATGTTGGATATTTTCCTTCTTGCAGCTCATAGAATAGGAGGTTGTTATTACCAAATTACTTTAACTGTTTGGAAAATGTAAACACTTTGCCCCTGAATATGTGTATCCTCATCCTCATCCTCATCCTCATGCCAGGTCAAAAGTCTGGGCATGGTGTCTGACCAAATTCTGGGTTAGTGTTCTTTACCTATGAAACTAAAATTGGAGAGAAAGTGTTTTGGAAGCTAAATTAAAAAATCACTTGCACCTTCTCTTCTTCATAGTAAAATGGTGCGGGGGGTTAACAATAGGACTAAGTATTCTTTATACCCTTCTAGCACTGCCATCTTAATGGGAAATTGACTTTAAATATGAGTGTATATTTTAACAAAAACAAAAAGATAATATCATTAAAATAATGGTTAAACCTTCAGTATTTGAACGTTTAGAAAATGTATGGTAACTTGAATTTCAATACAGTGGATAAAGATAGTTTTTTATTCTTATAATTTCCTGTGATTTTTTTTTGAATTTTCTTAAATAGTCTAGGGAATAGCATCTAACTAGGCATTTTTGTTTCTTCTTTGCTATTATTCTCATATGACTTGAATGTAAAAAATGTACAGATATTTTACCGTGAAAAAGTATCATTTTGAGCATCTTCAACTGGGTCTACAAATAAAGAATTTTTGCAGTAATTTGAGAAGTTTTTGTCATAAGCCTCATCCAGAAAGTCTTGAAGATGTTATCCATTATGGACTGCCTAGCAGAGCTAGATATTTTGCCTAATGAAAGCAGCAACCCTACCTCTCTTCTAAACCCTCACCTTCTCTACTACTGACAGGGGAACTTACTGCAGTTGGTAAAAATATAAAAAGAAACCTCACTCATAATCAATCTAATCTATTTCTCCTTTTTCCATAGCTATGCTATTGAGTGTCTTCTTGAGTCAGAGGCAAAAATAAGAAAGCAGTTTGATCCTATAATCAAGTTTCTGTGAAAGAGAGTATCTGAGTCCTAAACCTACTTTCTATTCTTTGGTGTGGTCAATACCCTGGGTTTAGAAATATGTGTTCTGTTTCATGAGTTCTGATAGTATGTTTTGTCTTTTTTTTTTTTTTCTGAATATGCTACTAAACAGAAAGGTCATGTCTCCCACCCACAAATTAACCCAAGGCTAAAGGGCCTAAGTGACCGTTTTGGCAGGAGTTTGGACACCTTTGAACATGGTGGTGGCCACTCTTACAACCACAAACAGATTGAGGTATGAATACTTCCATTGGTGCTTCATTGGGTGGGGGACTGGATTGTTCAGTCATATTCTAGGCTTTTTTTAAAAAGTGGCAAACACTCAACCTAAACACTAAAACATAATCTTTCCCTTTTTCTCATTCCTAAGGAGGCTCATTTTTGCTCCTTTTTCTTTCAGAGAAAAAGGCAAACCCCAAACCAATGCCTCTGAAATACATTGTTTATTGCTATATATTTAGGCAAATTCTTTACATTATGAGTGCTTTCAAAACCATCTTTATTTCCCTTACTCTTTTTTGTGTGTGTATAATGCTGCATAGTAGTTAAAAAACACTTAAACATTAAAAGAAAAATAACTCATTTGACCATGTAACAACCCTATAGAGTTGATAAAACATAATTCTGCTTTCACAGACAAAACAATGGAGGTTCAGAGAGGTCAAGTTATTTAACCAAGGTTATGAAATATTCTTTGAGTCAGAGTTATTATCCAGGATTTCTAACTCTACCAAATTCAGTTTTTCAAATTTAGTTTTCTCTGGCTGAAGTGAGGTTGGGTGCCTGAGCCTGACTGGTTGCTTTTTGCCCCATAAACTACTATAGTAGCCCTTTCATATTTAACTTGCAATAAAGTTCTTTGTTGTTTTTGTGGGATATTCTTACTACATGGGAGAAGATGGCTCATACGGCTCTTTTGAAAACCAAACCCCTTTCTCCTATAGGGACCCAGTCCTCCTCTCTCCATTATCATGCTTAATTCCTCTCCTATATCATTGGAGTACCTCTCGGGGGACTATCAGATGCTGGAGGGTTGCTAGCTATCTGTTGAATCACAAAAAAAGGAGACAGGTTATCTCACACTGAAATACACTTTAACTTTCTGGGTTAGATCTAATACTACATTTATGTTCTAACCTAGGATGGTAAACCCAGTTTAAAAAGAAGAAAACAATTACATCTAACAAAGTTGTATATTCAGCTCCTATTGGCTCTGCCCGTCTATACATATCAACTACTATGTGATCAATAACATGTCCCTTTGACATTATCTTCTCTGTTGCTTTTGAATCTGCATTTTTGGAAAATGATAGAGAAAGCTCACTTCTAAGAAGAAGGAAGAGGACAAGATCAAAGGACACCTTGGAAGTAGCCTAAGGAAGAGTTCAGACCTTGTTGCTTGCCTTCTTCCTTTCCCTTTCCCTTTGATTATAAGAAGTATATAGGGAGTTTCCACCCAGACATGACAAGGCATATACTGTTAGAATATCTGCTGTCTTCTATACAGCCAGAAGGGATTTCTTTTCTAAGGCTTTCTTTTGGCTGTAGAGAAGGTGCCATATTTCTGGACGTTCTGAAAATCTACTGTGCTTAGGATTGCCAAGCAGTGAGATAACTGGACGTTAGAACAAGCCTTTCTGTGTGATGACAGTTAGCAAGCTTACCTACTCAGGAGAGGTAGTTTGTTAAACTTTTAAGTGCTTGAAAGAATGTAAAAGCAAGTGGCCTTGGCTCAAATTCAAAACTTCCTCTCCTCTTGACTTTTATTTTCTCTTGAGGGTGTTGAGCTCTAACCCATCAACCTTCCCTTAGCCAGTTTTCTACCCAGTGTCGTCTTTTACTAATTTTCACTTAGGTTGACTTCTCTTCCCCCCACCATTACAGACCCCTGATGCTGTCAAATCTGGCTTCTGTTGGGTTTCTGGAAACCATGATGTCATATATGTGAGTGCCAGATCTGTGTAGTGCTGTAGCAATGCAGATCTAGGAGCACAACATATGCCACATGCCTGCCACTTTAATGAGACTAGATACAGAATCTGGTAAGGCAGGGGGCCCTCATAGCTTTGCAGTGTAAGTTTGGGGTGGATTGAGAGTTTCCTGGGTTTTTTTGTTTTTTATTCTTGCTCTGTTCTCTTGCTTCCACTTTTTGTACCTTTCCTTGCATGTCAGGAAACCTTTGCTTAGAAAAGATTGACCTGGTTTGAAAGGCAGGTTTCTCAAACTATCCTAGTATGAGTATAGCATGTTTATTGGGACTTCCATGAACTGCACAGTGGACACCCATATCTAACCTGCTATAGACACTAACATTTTAAATCTTGAGCAAAAGTAGAGAGAAAATTTAATAATATCTTGCTTTATTGATTTTAAAGTCTACTTTCTTTTCTAGCCAGCGTTTTCTCCATTCCTTTGACAAGCTAAATGTCACAGCTGTGTCAACAATCAGGATCATGATAAATTGTGGATACTAAGCATTACAATTATGTTAATGGGTTTTACTTCTAATCAGAGATTCTTAGGAAGAAAGACCATAACACATATATACCACCACCACCTCCACACACACGCTGCTGCATTGCTCAGAAGTGGTCCTCTCTACCTGATGTTCAGTTAATTTGTCCTTCAAAGGTTGTAACTTTTAACATTAATGAGCCTGGGTAATCTTAACAGTATAGGTATACTCTGGAAGCCTGAAATTTTGTTATCAGGTAGAGAAAAGGTATTTAAAATGGAAAGATCCTCCTTACGTTAGTATATTCCAGTTCTTTCTTTCTTTAAAATAAGAAAGACACAGAAAAGTTTTTTTGTTTTTGTTTTTTTTTTTTGGTACTCCGTGCTGATCTAAGGCATGGTTTTCTCTGCCTCAGGAGCACAATATTAAGAGAGGGAAGGCCAAAGAATGCTATTTTTAGTTGAACAGTTCAGCAGATAGAGGCATGAATACTCATATATCTGAAGGTTGAGGGGCTTGAACCATTAATTTTGATAATGTATTTAACCCTGGGAACAATCAGAAACTGTAACTCTAAGGTTACAGTGCTTTTGACCTTTAGAGAACAGAGGGCATTTGCTACAGTAAACAATATATTATATTGCTACTTATTCCAGTTCTCTACCCGTATAAATTTCAGGACCAGTTGCCATTTGCTTTCCTCAGCTATGTTAGCATTGGTCCTTCAAGTAAGTCAAAAGGGGGGGACCAGTATAATGAGGCAGTCATGTAAATATGGCCTTTAAATAGCTAAGATGTTAGATTGTTCCTGAAGAAATATTGTCTCAGAAACTAAGCTCAGAATGACACTTTTTTTTTAACGAAAGAGTGATTTTAATGTATTGATTCATTTTTTGTTGTTACTTTCAGTGTGATAGGTACCTAAAGTAATTTGGTTTTGTTTTTTAATTGGAAGTAATGTTGCCTCATAGTTTATATTAAATACAATCTGGTACCATATCATGCAAAGCAATGCACCTGTCTCATGCTTTCTTATTAAATGATGCATGCTTCTCTTTAGCAAATACAACAGCTAAATATCACACAGTTTAAGAATTTCTAATTAAAATATCTCCACATGTCAGCATATTGGTAAAGTATTATTTTAATCCATTTATTTTGCTTATGAAACAGTGACATATGTTTAGATTGTGAAATACATGAGCCTTAAAAATCACTTTATTGAAGAAAATTAATTCCTACAATACTGTCTCGGTAATGTGTTCACTCACCCAGTCAGTCATTGGTGGCACTGCCAGTCTTAATGTAGAGTAGGCACACTTACTAGTTTTATCTGTGTAACAGTCTTGGAATGAAGCAATAACAATTCTTTTTCTTAGTTCCAAATGATAGGGTTTTCTTCCTTTACTTTTTTTTTAACTCATTAATTCAAACCTGTCCCCCCAAAACACTTTTTGTTGCTTTTTTTTTTAATACAATGAAGGATGGGACTGAGTGTATGTATAAGGGATTCTGAGAGACCAATCAAAATTAAAAACAAGCTAGTTACCTTTTCAAAGTTAGACATAGTAATTTGTTTGTCAGCAGGGAGATGTTTGGGTCAGCCCTGAAATAAAGTGACTGTCAGCAGTTATTCCTACAAGACAAGTAATTTCACTCAATGTATTACTGACAGATTGCTCACTTCTCTGAATCACCAGAGAAAACAAACTTAATATTGTTACAGGCAGAGTTTCTGTCTTCATTAGCTGCAGAGAATGATTTTTATCTAGCATTCAAAGCCTACCAAGCTTTAGTTGGAACATATTTTAACCAAGTTCTTATAATGACAGTATGGGTGGTAGCCTAAATGAAAGGAAGTAAATATGAAAAATTTTAAAATCAATATAAATATATTTTCACTTTTATTTGATGGGTATTATGTGTAGTTTTGGGAACATTTGAGGAAAGGAGTATAATCAGAGCCTTAAAACACTAGAAAAACCTATCAACCTTAAGTTATTCTTAAATGAAACTATTAAAGTCTTGCGAAGTTTGCAAAGATGGAGAACAATTGAATTTTTGCATAAGTGAATACAAACACATATTTTATTTAAATGATATTGTCAGTTTTCATGCTACAACTGGAAAGTGAAGAAGTGCCCATCAACATTGAGAATGCTCTATTTCTATTTTAGTTCCAGCCTGAATCTTTATGGTATTATATATAGATGCTCTTCTCTGTCTCAAACCCTGTCTTCTTGTTTGAAATTGTAAACATGCCTCAGTTCTGTGGAGGAATGAGAGGGTGAGTTAGCTGGGCTGAGTGGGCTTTGGAGGTTGTGATTTCTAATAGAGAGGTGAATAAAGAGTTGATTAGAGTGACCTATTACTAGCTACCTGATAGAGAAAAAGGAATGCACTGATTCAAAGCTTGTTCTGAGGATGCCAACCATGGGGTTGTGCTTTGAGGGGAAATGCTTGCTTTTCTCATAATCAGCCTTTTCTCACCCATTTTGACTTTAAGAGTGTGATGGAATTTAGGAGGACCATTACAGCTGGGATTAGATGAGCTGTGGACTAATGGAATGAGCTCCATTTTGGAATCAGAATCTTGGATTAGAGTTTCCGCTATTACTTGCTATGTTGTCCTATACTGTTCTCAAATTACCTTCTTTTTTCAGTATGTTCATTATAAAAAGGGGATAATATTTATTCCCAGGGTTGTTGTGAATAGTAAATGGGTTAACGAAGCATGTATTAGATTTCCACAAAAATTCATTATCAGAATAGGAAAAACCTTACCAACATCCCAATAAGCAGTCATTTCTACTCTAGCTTTGCTGCCTAAGTGCTTCTGAGGGGCAGCTCTGATCTAGCTCTGATTCAGAATGTGTCACTGAATTCAGGGATTTTTGTCTATTTTGTTTACTGTTGAATCCTCAATGTTGCCTGGGACAGTAGTTGGTAAAATGAATGAATTAATGAATTCCCTCTTTGGTGGCGATCTGGGACTCAAGCTTCTTTGGAAATTTTTTTTTTTTTTTGGATATGTTCAGCCAAGTGCTCTGTCTTTAGGAGGCATTATTTCATGTAAACAACTTTTCATTTCTAGGTAACCTTCTTAAGAAAAATGGCAGGTGTCAAGTGAATCTTGATGAAGATTAACAAAATATAGGCAGATCAGAGAAGGATGCAAAATATTAAGGCATTTCCTAGTGTTTGGAAATCTGACTTATTTTATTCAATGAAGCAGAATAAGTTTGTACTACCACTTACAATATTACTAACACTTAAAACATTGGGTAAACTCGATTTTCTCTTAGAAATTTTATCTTCAATTGATTTTCAGGTAGTATCTAAAAGTTGAGAGAGTATGGCTCTTCTCACCAAGCTCTGTTAATCACTGTGTTTAAGTTATTTGATTGATGGGATGGTTAGCTGTACTCACAGAGATGGTTTAGTAGGAGCCCAAGACCTTGGAGTTACAAAATCAGTGCCGTCCTCTATCTTTCCTAGTGTAACATCTCCACCAGCATTCATTTAGCTCCAGCCTCACTAATTAATACACACAACAGGGAACTCCCAGTATTTGAATACTTGTATTTAAACAGACTGCTTGTAACATGCAGTGGTTTCTAAAATAATGACAGGTATTTCTATTCCTGTTTTTCCCAAACTGGAGTTTTGAGGTATTGTTTGGTTGGTATCATATATCATATATCGTATGCTTATGTGTTATAATGAGCTACCTTGAAATTAAGAGAGATGACGTGATTAAGAATATAGGGGAAGGTTTGAAAGCAAAACATTCTAGTGTTTTAGAAAATGCTTCACTCCAGTTTCCAACCACAGAATAAGTCAGGATATGCAACATTCACGAAATTTAAATCAGAAAAAGATGTGATGAAATATTTTGACATGTTGGGTAACAGAAGAGACTGAGCAGAACAAAAACATTTTTAAACCACTTTATTGAAGTATGAGTGACATACAAAAGCTGCACATACTTAATATATACAACTGGATGAGTTTGGAGATAAGTATGTACCTGTGAAACCATACCACAATCTATGCCATAAACATCCATCACCTACAAAAGTTTCCTCTCACCATTATTATTATAATAATTATTATTATTATTACTATTTTATGTGATAAGAACATTTAACATAAGATCTACCCTCTTAGCAAGTTTTTAAATATACAATACAGTGTTATTAACTATAGGCTTTATGTTATACAGTAGATGTCTAGGATTTACTTATTTTGCATAACTGAAACTTTGTGCCCTTTGACTAATACTTCCCATTTTCCCTCTCCCACCCTCTGGCAACCATCATTCTACTCTCCGATTCTATGAGTTTGACTATTTTAGATTCCTCATATAAGTGGTATCACATAGTATTTGTCTTCTGTGTCTGGTTTAACTTAGCATAATGTCTTCCAAGTTCATCCATGTTGTTGCAAATGGCAGAATTTCCTCCTTCTTCTTTAAGGCTGAATAATATTCCATTTTATGTACATATTACATTTTCTTTATCCATTTATCCATCAGTGGACATTTAGGTTGCTTTCATGCCTTAACTATTGTGAATAATGCTGCAGTGAACATGGGAGTGAAGACACCTCTTTGAAATCTTGATATCAATTCCTTTGGAGATATATCCAACAGTTTCAGCCCTTACATTTAAGTCTTTTACATTTAAGTCTTCCATTTCAAGGTAACTTTTTTTGTATGGTTTAAGATAAAGGTCCAATTTCATTATTTTGCTTGTGAATATTCAGTTTTCCCAATGCCATTTATTGAAGAGACTATCCTTTCCCCACTGGGTATTCTTGTTACCATTGTCAAAGATCATTTGACTGTATTTGTGTAGGCTTATTTCTGGGCTCTGTATTCTGTTCCATTGGTCTATATAGTCATTGTATGTCAGTATCATTTTCTTTATTACTATAGCTTTGTGATATATTTTGAAATCAAGAGGTGTGAGGCCTCTAGTTCTTGTTCAAGTTTGCTTTGGATATTTGGGGTCTTTAGTGGTTGCATGTGAATTTTAGGATTGTTTTCTTTATTTCTGTAAAAAATTCCATTGGGACTTTGATAGGGATTGCATTGAATCTGTAGATCACTTTGAGTAGTATGGACATTTTAACAATTTTAATTCTTCTAATCCAAAAGTTTTTTTTGTGGTACGCGGGCCTCTCACTGCTGTGGCCTCTCCCGTTGTGGAGCACAGGCTCTGGACGCGCAGGCTCAGCGGCCATGGCTCACGGGCCCAGCCGCTCCGCGGCATGTGGGATCTTCCCAGACTGGGGCACGAACCCGTGTCCCCTGCATCGGCAGGCGGACTCCCAGCCACTGTGCCACCAGGGAAGCCCCAAAAGTATTTTAAAGTGATATTTTAATTAAAAAGGATTGAGAAGCTACACATAGCTGGATAGATTCCCCTCATAGGTGTGCCCCAGTAGAGGGATAAAACTTCTGACCAGTAGAGCTAGCAGATACTTACTACTATTCTGCCAATTCTTCCTTTCTGTTTTACTTGTAGAAAGGTTCATATCCTACAGGTATGCATGTTTATGCAAATCCATATAAAATGGAAATTCAGGGAATATTTATAACAATTTAAGCTCTCCGTACTGATTTGAAACCATCTTGCTTTATTTTGACTGTTCTAGATCATTAGGATTAAGATAATAACCAGATTCCCTTATATATCTTCCAAGCTTAAATGACACTAATAATGGATTATTTTCTCGATTAAATGTAAACAAGCACTAAACACCTACTGTGTACTAAACATCTACTGTACTGGTTGCTGTATGGATAAAAAAGTCATATGTTTCCTTCTTTCATTCCTTTCATAACTGGTGACATCAGTACAGCCATCTTGAGTCACACTGAGAGGAATTAATTTAACATTCTTTTTTTATCCAGCTGTATAAGTACCAATTCCTTTATATTTACAGTCATTTAATGCTGGTTTAGCTAAATATTTACATTTCCTTTTAATAGACAAAAATGGAGGAAACAGAGCTAAATTTATTTCCCAAGGCTTCCACCCTCTTGGTCATTTGGTGAAGTAAAGACTCAGTGAAAATTCTTAATTTCCAGTATACTGCACTGAGTTCATTTCTTACTGTGTGTTTCTCTTATAGCACCAGCTATAATACCTGTAAACAACCTTTGATGTCATAATATATATTAACCTAGACCATGATCCTTGGTATCAGTAATTTCCCTAATGCTGTTTACTCTGGAGCAGAATAAACTAAAAAAAAAAAAAAAAAAGATAGATAGATATGGATACAAATTTTATTGCTTAAAATGTATATGTGTTGACTATCTCAAACCCTCCAAAGTGCAAACATACAGTGCTCATTTGAAGCCAGATTGGAACAGAGTTGCTTTTAATCTAGAAAATCCATTTTGGGGATATTTATCAGGCTTTCACTCTAATTCACTTATTCATTTAAATTAAACAAATAATGAAGTATTACATCTTTTCTTTTAAAATTCCTATTACTTGAAATTATACCTGTTAGCTTTGAATGACTGTGACAATGTCATGAAATTTATTGTCTCTTGGAGTTGCATCAAAATCTTTTTTTTAAAAAGGAAGCTTATAAATGATCATGCTCAGGAAATTTGAAAAAGTTTGTGAAAATCGAAACAACAAATTTACTTATTCAGTTATTTAACAAGTATTTATTTAGTGGCTATAATGTGCCAGTACTGTTCTAGACCAATAGTCCTCAACTGGAGGCAATGTTGCCCACTAGAGTTCAGTTGACAGTGTCTGGAGACAGTTTTGATTGTTATGACTTGGAGTGGGGGTGGAGATGCTACTGGCATCTAGTGGGTAGGGATGCTGTCGAATACCCTACAATGCACAGTTTAGCCCCTCACAACCAAAAGGTATCCAGTCCCAGCTATCAGTAGTACTGAGGTTCAGAAAACCTGTGTAAAACAAAGTCCTTGTCCTAGGGAGTTTACATGCCAGCTGGGGAAAGAGAAAATAGGGAAAGAAATATTTAATAAAGAGTTGGGATTGCAAATCTTACTCGTCCTAACAGAAATATCCCACCTACCTATCTACCTGTCCACCTGAACCTGTATGTGCAGGTTTAAAAAGACTGAGACCTATATGATTGTTTATCCTGAGTTCTTTGCTTTGCTTTGATCTTCAAAACTAAGACTTTTATTCTAGTCAGTCACTTCTGGCTAGAACAGTCACAGTTCTCCTCAGGCTCATTTTCTCAATTGTATTAAGCACACCATATACTCTGGCTTTTGGTAAAGTAATATTATTTCTGACTATAATAGTATATAAATCAATCTTTCCAAGTGAAGTAAATATGAAATTTGGTGAGGACATGGGAGCTGTTTATTAGTTTTTATAGCATGCTATTTGTTGAAATCCCACAGGATGAGTGGAATCACTCTTGGCAGAGAACCTGTATTTGATGTGTGACTTGGATATTACAAAGGAAGCCTGCCTTTCTTTCTAAAAACAAAACTAAACAATACAGATTTAAGAATAGTATGAATATTATATGTATGTATATGTATATATGTATACCTACATAAATACATATACATACATGTATATAATACGTATTGCATAGTATTTTAAAGTTTAATAAGCAATTTATATTTAGGCTTTATAATAAATATGCTTTAATATTATCCCCATATTTTAGAAGAAGAGAATGAGGCTCAGATGAAGTGACTTGGACCAGATTACTTATCTATTAAACAAAACAGGACCATAATGTGTGGTTTAAGTGCATTTTAAAATTTACTTCTTGATCAGGATTCTTTGCTTTAAACTGTGCTGTATGTAGGTCTGTAGGAAGCACAGTCATTTAGAAGCTTTCCTGCATGACTTATTCTCCTCTTATTATAATATTCAAGTGAATTAAAAATAATCTAATTGAACTATAAAGGGGAAAAATTCAAAGCCAGCATCACATTCTTGGGATCTCAAAGAGTTCATGTATTTTTCCAAATTTCTAGTTAACTGTCCAGAAGAAGCTTCAAGCCTAATAGAATTAACCAATATAAGAATTATCATGAAATATGTCTTATTCTGTAGCTTCCTTTTGAGGAAAATGCTTAGAATGTTTTTGCTGAATACTGAGTTCTATTCTTTTGAGAGTTTCTGGGCCTGTCTTAGCATTTCAGTTTTGATGAGTCTCCTGGAGTAGCTGGGGAGTGTGTCCTTGCCCGTGCCTAGCCTGTGCTGCCGTCTGAGCGCATCCGGCCGGTTGCATGCCAGCAGATGAAGCAGATGCTCGACCACACTGGACTGGAGCGCCTGCTGCATCAGGAGCTGGGGATTCCTCCTGACATCTGGACGTTGCTGGGTCGGGAAGCCTGCCTCGGGCCAGGAGGCTGCGGGAGCTGTGGGGCAGAGAGCGTAGAGTCTTTGCTGCTCTTTAAGCGATTAGGGCACCGAAGCGGCAATAATATTGAATTATCGCTTGGCTGCTTTCTTCTCCGCAATCTTGGGACAATAGAAGAGTCAGGAAGGAGCATTTACAGTAAAGCCATGTTCAGAGAGACAGGACTAATTATAGAGCATTAAAGAGCTTTATTTTAAATGATTTAATTTACAGACAGCTCTGGACAGTATATGAAACTTTTTAGAGCCATAAACCCGGTAGCTTAAAGAGACTTTTCTAATTTAAAATGGCTAGTATAGAACCATTATTTCAGCAGTTTTCTAATTTTAGAAAGTTTGGTCAAGGTGTGCCACTGAAGATACAGCATCTGCTAAAAAAAGAAAAAATGTACTGATGCTTGTAGTTGCTGGGGAAAAGTTCTCTAGCTTCAGGGGAAGGAAGACTTTAAGAGATTGACTGAATTATGCACTGGCTTTTTCAGTTTCACTTTATCACACTGAAAACTGGTCTGCATTTGCTACCCAGAGCTGAAACCATCTATTACACCAACTTCCTTTATGATATGTGTTATTTAAGCACAATAGATGTGGAAATGGGTAGTTTAAAATGTATTTTGTGATGAACAGTTGTCACATTATGTTGCTTTTCCTCTTATAATTTTTCATTAGTGAGACCTCTGTGTTCAAAGAAGCCTTCTTATAAACAGATTATGGCCATTTGTGTTCACAGTAATATATTGGAGAAGAACGCTATGTTGCTCTCACTTAACCTTTAGTATTCTAAGGGGGTTATATTTAATTAACACTGGTGAGAGACTGACCTGAGAGGCTGTGGAAAGCGATTGAGCTGCATTTTCCAAGCTCTGCTCTAGTCAGCTGGGAGAGGAAAAAAAAAAAAATTAGAGAGTACTATTTTCTGAAATTCCCTCTAACTAAGCTGTATTTCAACGGGCCATTTAATGCTCAAATGGACAAAGGTATTACTTCAGTCATTGAATTGTATCAAACTCCTTCTCAGAGGCCCAGTTTAAAAACTCTATAGGAAAAGTGGTTTAGCATCACATTCTCAATGGATTATTGCTAGATCTGCTTAAAAATAAAAAAGCAAATAATTAAAAAAAAAAAAAAAGGAAGGAGAAACACTCACTGCTGTCACTAAATGGAGTGGAGCATGTGCCCCAACCAGTCCTCAGTGCACTGGGATTGCCCTCCAGAGTTTAGGAGCTCCTTAGACCACGTAGAAAAAGATACTCCTCTCTGAAGTGCTCACCTGTTCAGAACGTCTTCCTCACCTCCTAGGAAGTGTTTGCTCCAGGGCCCAAGGGGCAGTCCCTGAATAATGAATGCATAGTTATATCACTGGCTTAGACATAGCACAACAGAGAGAGTGAGAACAAGAATGAGAAGCTTTGTTGAGAAAGTAGAGGCCTAGATGTGACTGATTTGGGTGAAAGTCCTCCACTTTTCCATCCATTTATCAATGGTTTTAATAAAGAGGCATTGCTTAGTTGCAGAACAAAATAGTCATATATAACTCATTTATATCCAACCATACTACTCCTGATTTTAGATCCACCTCTGCCACGTTTACTGATTATGAACACTTAACACCAAATATAGATATACCTCACTGTGAAACAGGAAAATGACATATATCATCAGGTGATGATTTGCCACTGTGTATTCGAACAACATGCTCACTCTTTATTTAGTAGCTAGCTTGTTCTCTGACATGCTTTCTGTCTATATGATAGTGAATGGCTTAAGGTTTCAAGAAATCGGTTCCACAAGACCTCTTTGGTTAAAAGAACTATGTGACCATGAGCTAATGTCCTCTGAACTTCAGTCTCCTCAGCTATGAAATGGGGATAATGAAACCTCCCATGTTGTGAGGATTAAGTAAAGTAACATAAACACCATTTCTCTCCACATCCTTATACTTGTATCTCTCTTATTACTTCATTAATTCAACATATTTTTAGAACACATACTATGTACTTAAGGTACTCTGTTAGGCAAGCAAGCTAAACAAGTTCCTGCCCTCTTATAGTATAGTAATAGCCTAGGGACGAAAGCAATTAAATGAGCAATACTTCAAAGTGATAAGAACAGATAAGGTGTGGCTGACCATTTGGTACGTGTGTATACAAGTATACTCATTTATTGGTTGGCCAAGCTGGTTGTGTATAGGTTCTTTGAAATCTTTTTGTCTTAATGCCTATGCCTGATGACCTCACCTAAGTTAAAAAAGCATGAGGCCCAGTGCAGGGCTCTTTAGCAAGAAGTGGTGATCAGGCAGCAATTAAGGTACTTTAAACTGGACTTGCCACCAATCAAGAAAAAGTGCCACAGGACTTCTCTGGTGGTGCAGTGGTTGAGAATCCACCTGCAGGGGACACGGGTTCCAGCCCTGTTCCGGGAAGATCCCACATGCCGCAGAGCAACTAAGCCCGTGCGCCACAACTACTGAACCTGCTCTCTAGAGCCCGCGAGCCACAACTACTGAGCCCGTGCACCACAGCTACTGAAGCCCGCACACCTAGAGCCCATGCTCCACAACAAGAGAAGCCATTGCAATGAGAAGCCTGCGTACTGCAACGAAGAGTAGCCCCCTGCTCGCTGCAAGTAGAGAAAACCCACGCACAGCAATGAAGACCCAATGCAGCCAAAATAAACAAATAAATAAATAAAATTAATTAATTAAAAAAAGAGTGACACAATGTTGAAAGAAAAGCCTTCACAAATAGACAATGAGATTGTCAAACTGCATAGATTTTCAGAGTTAGAAAGGCGTTTAGAGGCCTAGAGTTAGGTCAAATCCTAACTTTACCACTAGCTCCATGAGCTTGAGCAAATTAATCTTTCTATACCCAAATTCTATTAAATGGATATGGGGATACCTATCCCCATAGAGCAGTTGTGAGAAATAAATAGAAAATGCTTGTGAAAGATGCTTCACATACTGTCAAGTATCATATGAATCTTTTGGTTTTATAGTTGAAGAGACTGAGGCCTAGAGAGATAGATTGACTTGACCAAAGCTACACAGCTTGTTAAGTGGCCTGAGTTAGGGTGTGTAGACTTGTGAAGCAACAGTGTGAAGAACTAAATTTTATGACTTCTTGTGACTTGACCAAAGCTACACAGCTTGTTAAGTGGCCTGAGTTAGGGTGTGTAGAATTGTGAGGGAACAGTGTGAAGAACTAAATTTTATGACTTCTTGTAAATAAATTTTGGATGAAAAACTGAATTTAAACGTATGGCCAAGAGGAAAATATATCTCATGCTTCTGCTGATTCTAAGTGGGGGTGGGCAGGGATGAGGTTCTGTAGAGATATATGTTTTACAATTGAATGTCCCAACTTAATGAAGATTCTCCTTTAAAAAAACAAAATAAGGCATATTAAAGTGTAAGACCCTGTAACAGTACTGGTAGTAGTGACAAGGCCAGAATGTAAATTTATATAAACATGAAAAATGATTAATTGTTTAATTAGTTCACTCATACATTAATTCCCCACATGTTTATTAAGTGCCTACTGTGTAGTAAGTACTCTTCTCTATTTGGGGGATACTAAACTGGATAGAACTTGATCCCTGCTCTCAGAGGGCCCACGGTCTGGTAAACAATGTGATAATTATTAAAGTATATGTGTTTCTAAAATAAAAATGCTATGGGAGGAGAAAGTGTTAAGCTCTGCCTGGGGAAGTATTGGCAATCTTCATGGATGAGGTGATGTTAAAATGAATCTCGAAAGGAGCGTAGAAGTTCTCTAGGTTTATGGGAGAAGGAATCAGAGTGGCAGAGACACAGAGGAGATAAAAAGCACTCCAGACAAAGAGCACAGTCTGCCCATCGGTGCAGAAGCACTAGACAGCATGGCACACTCAGAAAACAACAAATGGTCTGGCACAGGCTGAGTGTACAAGAGCAATAGGAGGTGAGATTGGAAGGGTAAACGAGGGGTCGGACCACAAAGTGCCTTTTACACCACACTTGGGAATTTGCAATGCATGTGGTAAACATAATTTATTCACACCATAAGTGGTAAAGTGGTAATTCTGAGATACCACTGGGCATGGGTAATGTTTCTGATTTGGTTCTGATTCCACTTTCTGGAAATTTGGTGTTCTGTGCCCCTAGCTCCACCCCCTGGCAGTTCTGTTTGTTCAGTTATCCTCCGTGGCCACACCTGAAATGTGCTTTAGGGACTCTGCCCTCCCTCCTGACTAAGCAGTATAGAGAACAACTTTATGATGTGATATTCCTCTATTAGTTTGATCTCTAGTTTACATTTCCCATTACACTAGATCCAATAGTTAGGAAACTACGTTTGTTAAGATCCATAGTCCCTTTAGTGCAATGGTACCCTGTGGCAAGTGAAACTGTACAAATAGTGTAATGATACATGCAGAATAAACAAAACTGTTTAAGATTGAAGCAAAGCCAAGGTCCAACCATTTCCCTGGGATTTGGGGAAATCTTGTAATCTGCAGTTTGTACTAAACCCCATCATATTTAGCACATTGCTTCTCAGTGAATGGGCCTTGATACTATATTTCAACCAAATGATGAAGCAAGGAGTAAAATCTATAAAGAAAAGCTACGGTTCTTCTAATTGTTAATGCCTTGCAATTATGCCCCTTTCTGGAATAATAAAATGTTCCTTGGCAGAGGTCAGGATCTCTGCCACTGACTTATTTAACAGATCTTCTTAACATCTGTCCTGCAGACTGTGCACTTTATTAGTAGACAAGAGACCCAACAGACTTAGCCTGCTGTGTCCCTTTTTCACATTCACACAGCTGTGGATTAACTCAGACTTTCCAGAAGAGGACCAACCAGAAGGGATAGTGATGTTATTGGCTGATTCTAAAAAGATGGGAAAAAAGAGCAGAAACAAATGTTGCCCTAGTACAATTCAGTGTTTTTAGGGTGACAATTAACCAGTCTGTTGTAAAAAGGAATAAAAGCAGCTATTTCACTAAAAAAGGAAAGTCTATTCATATCTGTGTGGGAACCTAATCAGGCTCTTGTTTCCAATGACGATGACTCCACAGTCGCACCAGGTCTGCGACAAGAATGCTCCTTTTGTATGCCGATAATGTGGAAACGATAAAATTTCCTTTAAGAGACATATGTGTTTACATCATGAGATGTGTTATTTGACAAAATGCTTTGTTCTCCTCGTATTTTCCATGCAGAGTTTCATGCTGGGTTGTTTGGCTGGAAATCTTTGATTAACTAGAATTAGTTGCTGAAATAAAATAGACACTTTTGTTTTATGAGTCCTCTTGCTGAGCTGTAAATTATAGTAAAACATATAAGAAGTGACAGAAAGAAGTGCTGATTTGAACCTCTGACCCACGACAGGCACAAAAACATAAGATTATTCCTTCAAAGAGCTGCAGAGAGACATAAATATTCCATGGTCCGCTTGGAATTATGCCCTCTTAACAAACTAAAGTTGGGATTTTATATCGTGTAACGAGCGTTTTCTAGAGGTGTTACGGTAGGCTTAGAGGAGATATTGAGGTTTCGAAAATCCCCCCCTAAGTTAGAACTTTGAATGCTTAAGGGGTTTTCTCTGTCCAACAATGGACAATGAAAACAAGAACAAAGCAAAGTTCCTGTTCCCTGAATGAATAGCCAAGGGTGGTTTCCCTTTTGCCAGAAAAGTGGTACATTTTATAAACCTTAAGCCTTTCTCAAAGCTACATTTGGCCCTTAGTGTGAACATTTTAGTTCTATGGAGCAGTCTTTGGGTACTAGCCCAAAGGAATGGGCTGGGAGGGGAGACACTACTAAAAGCAGAATAGAAATTCTAATAGCCTAAACACTCCCTGTGTTGCAGGGATTGGTGTCCATTCTCCTCAGGATTTTTGTAGTTGTTGTTGTTAAATAATTTTACAGGATTATTTTTAGACTTTTAGCTAACATAAGATCTCTTTTTTGGGCTTTACTTTTAGTAAAACCTACCTAACTGTCCTCAGTCAAAACTCTATTTGTTATGGATGTGTTAACTAACCTTATCGTGGTAATCATTTCACAATAGATACATATATTAAATTGTCACGTGTCCACGTTAAAGTTACACAACTTTATTTATCAATTATATCTCAATAAATCTGGGAGAAAAAAAAACCTAATTGTTCCCAGTGATGGTGTTTCAGTAGTAATTTGTAAATGTATCATATTGTGTCTTTCTTCCTCTCTCCTTCCTATTCTTGCTTTGAGCACCTGAAAGACAGCCTATCTTCTTCATCTTTGTGCTCCTAATACATTTTTGCTAAATTGAATAAAAATGCCAAGTATTTTCTGAATAAGATCTTTGAAGTGACATCTGTTAAAGAGAATATACCGATAAGGATTTAAGAGCCTACAGGTTTGGAGTCTTTATGGTGAGCCCCTGTTTTAAGTATTTTATGTGGATTAACTTATTTATTTATTCCATACAACAAATCTTTTGGAGTAGGTGCTCTTATTTTCCCATTTCAAAGATGTGGAAATTTAAGGCACTGAGAGATTAAATAACTTGTCCGAGATCACATAATTAGTAGGTTGTGACTGAAGAGTGTGCACACTTAGTCACCGTGTTGTCCTCCCTTTCATAACAGCATATAAACCTTAGTTTTCTAAGTTTCTTCTTCAGTCCTTTATATTAACCATTACCCACTTCATCTGCTAGAATGATTTTCCAAGGTGGATTATTGAGATAGGTGTCACTATCATATCTAGTGACATTAAAGCACATTATATGTTTATTACAAACTATTTGAATGATTTTTACTACGGCTGCTGTGTATAAGGTATCATTCCTTTCTGCTAATTAGGGAGTTAGCCATAGGTATTACTGTAGGATACAGATGGCATATTTAAATACTGCAAAATACACTGAAGTTCTCCAATGGTCAATACTAATAATTTGCAGTCTGAAAATGATAGTTCGTGGAGGTGGCTCTGAAACAAGGTAAAACATTTATTTGAATTTTAAAAATACAGAAGAAAATATAAGAGTAAGGGACGAACAGGATAGTTTGCATTATTTCTTACCGAGTTTACTGGATCACTTAAAAGTGAATTCAAAATACATCCTTATCTCTCAATATTTATTACAAATGCACATTTCATGTTATTATTTTTTTAAGATTTATTTATGTATTTTATTTATTATTTTTGGCTGCGTCAGGATTTAGTTGCGGCACATGGGCATTTCGTTTTGGTGCGTGGGCTTCTCTTTAGTTGTGGTGGGTGGGTTTTCTCTTTCCTAGTTGTGGCACACAGGGTCCAGGGCATGTGGGCTTTGTAGTTTGCGGCCCGCAGGCTTTCTAGTTGAGGTGCGCAAGCTCAGTAGTCATGGCATGCGGGCTTAGCTGCCCAGCGGCATGTGGGATCTTAGTTCCCTGACCAGGGATCGAAGCTGCGTCCACTGCATTGTAAGGCAGATTCTTTACCACTGGACCACCAGGGAAATCCCTCATGTTATTATTAATATGAGATTTAAAAAATAAATCTGTACATTTCATTGTAGGTATAAAATTTTTGTTCATTAGCATAATTCTAGTGTTCAACCTTCCAAAGTCTCCTGAGAAATTAAAAGCCAGTTTAAAACAGTTTACAGTTTAAAAACAGTAAAAGCATTTTCATATAATAAACACATTTATTTCCAACCAGCAACATTTGTCCTGTCCATTCATTAAAGGGAAAAATTAGCATTTAGAAAATATTACACTTTCATGCATTTTTTTCCCAAATATATATTTATAACAATTTAAAAACATTTTTCATTGCATACTTACCCATATTTGTCTTCATTCTGTGTTGTTTCTGGAGGCTTCCTTATGGATGGAAATCGAAAGGCATAGAAGCTGGGCAGTTGTAGAATATTTTTCAAGCAATAGCATCTGGTTTCTTGGCAATCATCATGGGCCAAGACAAGGCAGCCCTGGCATATCTCCAGATTTTCCTGTGGGTATTGCTGAGGGATTTCCAGGTCTGCCATGTTGTTGTAATGGTGTTTCCTAGAAACCCAGAAACTCAGAATGGAATCCAAAGTCTGTCTGATAGTACACAAAGTCTGCATGGTCTGGCCCCCTTGCTATCTTTTTGACACCTGACCTATTACCCTTTGCCCAGCTCACTCAGCTGTAGCCACACTGGCCTCCTTGCTGTTTCTCAAACATTCTAAGCACAAGCACACTCTTGGCCTTAGGACTTTTCACCTATCCTTTGCTTCTGCCTGCGATGCTATCCCCAGATAATGACCTGGTTTGCTCCCTCAGTTCTTTTGGGTCTGTATTCATATGTCTTCTTCTTTTAGTTTTTCTGACCTCCTCTATATTTCTTGCATAGTACCTGGCCAGTAGTAGCCACTCAATAAATAGTTTTTGAATGAGCTTGAACTGAAATTCACCTTTCAGTTACAAAGAAACAATGCTTTTAAGTATTGGGAACCTAACATATATTCATTTACTGAAAGTATTTTATTAAACTCAGCACATGCACTCAAATATATATACCCACTGAAAAATTCCCTGTGACTTAGTTTATGGGAAATAATGCTTGGATTTCACATCCAACTTCTGGACTCATTGATGAATATTTATATCCTATTGGTACAGTCAAGATGCATTTGTTTAAGACTTCTCTGATGAGCTGTGGCTTTGCGACTAGAGCTATGGCTTTGCGACTAGAGAGTTAAAGGAGCATTACAAATGCAAGCTGTACCACTTGGAGCACATTCAGAGAGCTGGATCTCTTCAGCATTGCCTGCCCAGCTCTTGGAAACAGAGGAAAACAGTAAGATTCATTCCCATAATGCCTATTTTCAACTGCCCTCATTATCACCTCTTCGAATATCTTGCTTCAAGAACCAAATTACCAGTTGTTTCAATGACTGCACTTTTATTTCTGTAAATAAAGAATTATGTACTTACATATTTTTTTTAGCACCCTGAAAGAAAAGATACTTGGAAGAAGCAGCGAGAGATTGAGTTTTCTTGCTAAAACTATTGGGGGTGGATTTGTTTATTTTTAGTTATTTGCACTGTGCAACTATGTTCCATAAGGAAATGCTCTTCTGAGTGCATTCCAATATAATTGGTGCAATCAGAGAATGAATTCTGATTTCTTTTTTCATGGCAGATGACAGGGTGCTCTGTTATTTGATGGATTCCCAATTTTTAAAAATATTCTCTTTGTTCAAGGGTAGGACCTTTGACCTGAGCCTCTTTCCTATTCTTTTTTCTGTTTTTCACAGCTTCTCCTCTCCTCCACACCCAACGTATTCCCCCTATTCCCCGTCCCATTAGCACAATGAGTTATGTCAGAGGAGCAAGCTACTCAGTGCTTGGGAAAATAGGCAAGATGATCTCTAGCCAGGAAAACTCTTTTTTGAATTCATTTTTCTTTACTTGACATTCTTGAGCCGGCTGCAGGGGATAATGAAATGAATTAAACAGGTCTTGGCTCTCCAGTGGCTTACAGTCAATGCTTGTCCCATTTTTCCCTTGGTTTTTTGTAGGAAGACAAATGGCAGAAGTCTCAAAGGGGGTGAAATAGATCTGCTTTCACCTGAGACAAATTTGTCCCTTTATTTATTTTTGCATAAACTTTAATTTTAAACATCTGTAGAAACCTTAATGTAATTATAATTAACTATGGTTAATTATTATTATTACTATGGTTGCATTTTAAAATGTATACATTTTAAGACAAATATTAAAATAAAATTCTACAACATAAATCATTCTTGGGTGCCCAATGATGACTTTTTAAGTACATGTAGGATGAATTTCTCTTTAAATCTTAGGGGAATGGTGGAAAAACATCCCTTTTATGTAGTCCAAACTAAAAGCTCTGATAGAAAGTACAAACTCTATTTGCAGTTAGTTCCCCAAGAGAACAGAACACAAAGAGAAATGAGTCCTTGTGAACACCAAATGGGGAAAATAGGGAACCTTGGGTTCTAGATTTCTTTCTACCCACTGCTCACAAGTTGGTATGCTTATGCAAATCACTCCCTTTTCTAGGCTTTAGTTTTCTTCATCTGTAAAGCAAAAGGATTGGATTAGATCATGTATATAATTCTTCCTTGTGCTAACACTGTGTTATCTGGTGTTTCTTTACAAGAAAATCAATGCATTACATGGTGAATTCACATGCTTATTGGTCCAAAAAGACAGAAGTGAAGAGAACTGACCTCCACCTCTGGGGTTCTTTTTGGAGAGGGTGTGAGGAAAAGTATACTAAGAAAATGGTGTGGGCAGAAATTATAGTAATTTTAAGAAGACAGAGACAAGGTAAATGAAGGGGTTTTAATGGTCCATGTTAACAGAGCATCTATTAATTGTCAGGCATTAAGTTAGGTGCTAGGGACATAAAAGCAAATAAGACTCAGTTCTTCCCTTAAGGAACTCATAATTCGGTGAAAGTACACAGAGATAGAGAATGAGATATAGTGGGAACACAAAGGAGGCAGTGGTCAGGTAAGTCTTTAAAGAGAAGGTGATTTTTGAGTTGAGACTCAACAGATGAGTAGAATTATGATAAACAAGAGGGGTTAATAGGAAAGGAAAATATGGCAATAGAAAAATATGCAGGAGGGGCAAGGAGATTAACTTGGAAATTAAACCAATATGTGACAAGTGCGAGTAGTAGTTCTTCCCCTATTCCTCCTCTCACCTCCTATCCTCACAGCCAATTTTCTTTGGTATCAAATATTAGGGGTACAGCTAAACAAGTAGCTTCTATGCTGAAAACAAGGACTTCAGTTCTTTCCTTCCATAAAACCACAGCTATATTTCCTGGATCATTTTGTTGACATTGGAGGTTTATGAGAAGTAAAAGTATTTGTGATCGCCTTCAAATTATTTTTAAGCTCTCTCCCCCACCCCTCTTTCAGTCTGTAGTGACTTGTTACTGACCCAGTTTCTTCCTTGTGCTGAACAAGCACTAAATCAAGCTGCTTAATTACCCCTGTCTCCGTTTCACCTTCTCACAGCCTCACAGCTGAACTTATCCAGCTTTATAGCATGCCTTGCTTGGTAGGCAGAGGAATGGTCATCAGTATTGTTTTGAGAGGGTAACAAAATCCAGGATATCTCTGGAGAACTGAGCCAGGCTTGGGGCCTAGTGTTGGGCAGCATCAATCAAGTAAATAATGACATTTTCTTAAGGTTGCCCCCTTACCCACCCTGCTTGTTTCTCCAACATTTCCTTATTGTGCCCCTGAGTAGTGTCAGGGAAACACAGCAACAGCATCTGAGTTGACCTGGGCTAGAGGCCTGGAGTTCTCAGATATTACTTGGAACCATAGCAAATCAGGTAAATATAAAGGTGAGAGTTGAAATCTTCAAGTTAGTGCCTATTGAATCTGTTTTTATAGAATAGCATTTTTCTGTTTTCTTCCTTTCTTCATTATCTACCAATAGGCAAGTTGTATTTGAGGGAGAATTTTTTTTCTTTCTCTCTGGGTCAGATTCCGACAGGCCACTTTAAAATGCCCTTTCTAACTGAAATGACAAAACACAGGAGAATTTACTCCAAAGAGAATACAACAAGTGAAGTTGTGCCTGCTTTTTTACTTTGGTTTCCATATACTAGAGCACACTGGTGCCAATTTAAAGCCCCTGTCAGTTTCTCTTTTTATCAAATTCTCCTATTTCTACCCATAGTCTGCATTGTTCTTTTCACTTTATCAGTCTTTTAAACATATGTCACAAGGGTATTTCAGGTGTCTTCTATTATGGCTCAAAGATTGGTTGGAGAAGGGAGTTTAGCTAAAAATTGTGCCCCTTGCTCCTTCAAGGTAGCTGGTAGTACCCTTAACTCTTCTTTCTCCATTTGAGGATTGTGAAATGCCATTTTAGAAAAAGTAGCTGTGAGACATCTGGAAGATGTCAAAAGAGCTCAGAAGAGCAGCAATATCAGAATCTCTCTTCTTGGACCATGATTCTTGTCTGGTGGTTAGGAATAGGAAATGCGTTTCATTGTGATTCACTGTATAGCTTATTTTAACATATAAAAGCAGAAAGCACATGGGCTTTAAAGTGACTCTAAAATAGATAATAATTCCTATCATATATAACTATTTTGAAGATGAAATAAAATAATAAAGGTAAAATACCTAGCACAGTACCTGACTGAGCTGGTGCTCAATATATGTTTGTTGAATTAACACACGAATGAATGGGGGTGATGACTGGATGAGTGATTATGTGAAAATCGTGATTATGAGAATAAAAGGCCTTTCACCTTTTTTTATGGTGCTCTCCTTTGGAGATCTTATGTGATTTTATCACAGAAAGCAGGTATAAAAGAATATATATGTATTTCACATTATGGGAAATATTAGATGCACTGTGACATCATCAATTATAATTTGACGTAAATTTGACTCCTTGGGGGGGAAAAGCATGCCTTTCTTCCCAAATACAATAGTGTTGTAAAATGACCCTGACACAAAACATTTCTTAGGTCTTGGCCATAGGCCAGCGTGTGTACTCAAAGACACTCAAGAATTTTACCATAAGGCTGAGTTTGGTTGGGAGGACCTACTGTTTTGTGCTGAATCTAAGCAGACTTAGTTATTAAAGTGTCACTAGGATCCAAGGCTAGTCTCAGGACACAGAACTCCAGAAACACTACTGGAGGTAATATGTATTTGTGGGTTTCTGAGATCTTCATAGGACTTTCTTAATCCTATGCTTAAAAGATTGGTCAATGAGGGGCTTCCCTGGTGGCGCAGTGGTTGAGAGTCTGCCTGCCGATGCAGGGGACACGGGTTCGTGCCCCGGTATGGGAAGATCCCACATGCCGCGGAGCGGCTGGGCCCGTGAGCCATGGCCGCTGAGCCTGCGGGTCCGGAGCCTGTGCTCCGCAACGGGAGAGGCCACAACAGTGAGAGGCCCGCGTACTGCAAAAAAATAAAATAATAATAATAATAATAATAATAATAATTAGGTTGATCATGACTTCAGTAAGCTTACAGTCTATCAAGCATGATAAGACATGTGCATAACTAAACACAAAGTTTAAAAAAGGGATAAGCATTGCAGGAAAGGTGCAAATCAACTGTTAAGGATCTTTATCTTCCATCTCCTCCAGAGCTATATGCTTGTTCCAAGACTTTGAATCCTCCTCAGATCCTAATACAGAGCCTGGCATATGGAACATAATCAATTAATGTTCGCTTAGAAGATGAGCTATTTGTGAAATTGTTCTGTAAACCTATGCCTATTCAATGAATGGCATTCTTTTCTCCAAGTCAGATCTAAAGTCTTCAATCTAAAAAGCTCTATACTTCTAATCTAAACTCATATATTTTGTTAGACAGAATGTGAAAATTTTTATTTTCATGAGCACTTTCTGTCTTTACATTGGACTCTAATTTCTGATTTCTATTTCAAGGCTCATTCTACTAAATCTTATCTGATATTCTACTGTCCAGTTTACCCAGGTCTGTGAGTTTTACAGACTGTGGCTATACTTCTTCCTGCCTCTAACGTATCAGGAACCAGAAGGCACAAGGAATTCCAAGGAATCAACAATTCTAAGGCACCTTGCCTTTCTTAGGTACAAGCCTTTAGAACGGGATGTAAAATAGATGATTGTCGAAACTGTAGAGGGAGCAATGAACGCTACTCTGTTTCTCCAAGGCACCTATATTGTTCAATTATTTTGAAGGATTTCTGAATTTAGTCAGCCTTTTAAAAAATAGCTTTGTGTCCAAAGATTTGTTTTTCTGCTTTTCTTCACTAGTTGAAGTTCCTTGAAGGACTCAAGATTGAGTAAAATTGACTTTCTTCTGATCTTGTGAATCATGAGGTAAAATGAAGGCATAAATGATGTCTAAGGACTCTTGCCTCTCGAAGATTTCCTGACTCTTTAACACTCAATAGTAAGGCATATTGGTCATGATACCAGCCACCATATAGCCAGTACTTTTCCCCTCCATTCAGTGTAGAACTTTTCTTCACTGGCTCAGCATCCACCCCCCACCCCCGCGCCCCACTTCCTTTGAAGACACCTGGCTGAATTTTAAAGGAAAAAGATATAAAAGGATACAAGGAAAAAGGAAACAAGATAGTCCTTTCTTTCCCCCGAAGTTCTAGCAGTTTGACTGACTCTTACTTGTGAATTTTTCTTGCCACTGAGTCATTGCACATACAGAATTATGAAACTTTAATTTCTTTAGAGGCTTGTTATATTAGAAAAATTGGTCCAAAGAAGGCAACAATCATGACATAAGCACATCTGGCTCTTGCAAGTTATTCTTTATTAAGCTTTCATTTAATTACATGTGTTGAAAGATCTGTAATTCTTTTTATTTGTCCATCTGAATGATAGTAATGCTGGAAATTACATACAAACCACCTGTTTTTCCTCCCCTACTAATATGGCAAAGTTTGAGCTATTTTCTCTGTGGTTAATGAACTAGGAAACTTTCTATTTTATTATGATAGAAATATGACTATCAAGGTAGTCATAATCTTGATGGCTTAATTCTTGATGTTAAGAAGAAAAGGAGATATTTGAATGGCATTTTCAAGCATGAAATTGTGTTAAAATTGAGGTATCTGAATTCTGGTTAGCCATAGCAGGTTAACACATTCATTTATGACCAATTTCACCCCAAAGCTAATAAATCTACAGTTAAGGATTTCACACCCTGTGCTAGGAAAAAGAAGCTTGATTTCCCCCCCCCCCCCGCCCACAAATCTGGCTATATTCTCTTTTGGATTATGTTATATGCTGCATAGAGATAAGACCCTGAGGAAAGAGGGACTGCCACTGGGCCTCAGGGATCTTGAGGGCAGCACTTTTATCATCCAGAAGGGTCAGCATCCCCAGAGAAGTTTAGTCAGTATTGGATTAGAATGATGTTCTTCCAGAAATCCCTAGGAAAGTTTAGATCAGTTTCTTAGTTTATGAATATTAAAATTACATGAATGGACATACCGACTTTTAGGGAACTTTTATGAAGATTTTAGGTACTAGGAAGAATTCCTTTTTGTATGATCGAAGACATTGAGTCCTAGAGCAATCCAATCCTTTGTTTAGGGTCATAAACTTATTTCTAGAAGGACCAGGAACAGAATAATGACTCCCATATCATTGCTCTTTCTTTCTGTTATACTGTTTATTCTCTTTCATTTTCCTCTTTAAAAATAATGAAAGAGAAATGGCAAGGCTGTCAGAGAAACAATTATCTAACAATACGGTAAGTTTTTTTTGAAAGTCCATTTCAGCTGCATTTAAAGAGATGATGTTTGTCTTCCCTCTTTTGCAGCAGCTCTATGCCGCTCAGCTGGCCAGCATGCAGGTGTCACCTGGAGCAAAGATGCCATCAACTCCACAGCCACCAAACACAGCAGGGGCAGTCTCACCTACTGGGATAAAAAATGAAAAGAGAGGGACCAGCCCTGTAACTCAAGTTAAGGTATTTGCTTTGCAGGATTATGGAAACAGTTTGGAAAATAGCTTCACAAGAAAGGTAGTGAACCAGGCTGTGTTGGGAATAAACGGCAGGAAGCAAAACAGCCTAAAGGAACCCCAAAATGCTCCTCTTTATTGTAAATTTCATGGTTGAGCACTGAGAAACAGGTGTTTCCCTTTTGATAACAATAGTGCCATGTTGTGAGATCTTCACCTATATCTGCACACTTACTTCTCAAGAATTGTCCCCCTTTGGATTCTGGCTTTTATTTTTTAATGTTCATTGGCATGAATGGCCATGGTTTTATTACCAGTCTTTGTCATAGTCTTGTGACACTTCTCTCTAACTTCCTTAAACAGGTGGGGAGCCAACTTACAGTGCTAGAGGAGTAGGATCTCAAAACTTTAGATTGACAAAATAGAACCCAGTGCTGGACTTTATATGGTTTGTTGATAAAGCTCTCTCCTTCAGAAATAGTTATAAATGTGGGCTCTGAGGAATGAGTGGTGTCCTAACCTAATCATGCTTTGATGCCATGTATAGTTGTGATAGGATAAACAGGATTGCCCAAGTTATGACTGAAACATTAATAGATCCTTTCCTCACTGATTTTCAGTGTCTTAAAATGGGGTTGCCAGGAGGTGCTTGGTGACTTGATGATCCAGTCTAACTTTGTGCTGCAGCTGGTACTTATAGGTTTTTGCAATTGCCTTTGCTTCCTGTATTGAATTAACAAATTCAGACAGCTCAAAGGAACAATTGTTTTGTATCACTGACTTACCTACTTTGCGGGATATGTTAAGCACAGATGTATTATTGTAATGTGCCCAAAGTACTGCACTTGGAGAAATTTTGCAATTATTTTTAACTCATTACATGGGAAACATCTAAGGCCAACAAAACAGCATTGAAGACCACAGAATTACTGAAATTGTTTTATTTTCTAAAACTTGCAGATAGGGACTTTGAGATTTCAGAAAAGCCCTTAAAAATATGGATCCCAAATACCAAAGATAAAAAAAGTAAACATAATTAGGATGGATAGTTCTGCCAGTGCCCACCCAAAGGAATAAATGTAATGCCACCCATGCCTTTAGATTCTCCAAAGAAGTAGATGAACATTTATGCTTTGTTGTTAGAAATATTGAGATATGACAATAGGCGGTTTACATTTAATAAGATAGTATTAACTTATGGAAACAGACTATTTATTTTGTGTTCCAAGAATTTCTTTTTGTGAATAAGAGAACACTACCACTCAAACCAAGGCACTTTGTTTAATTATAGTTGTTGGAGTATAAACATATCAAACATCAGTGACTTGAGGTATTGAGTATTAGATATTTTAACATGAAAAAGTCATTTTATAAGTGGGTTGGCCAAATGGAACTGCACCAAACCAAGCCTTTACTGGATGAGTAAAATGTTCCCTGGTTAGATTCAAGTTTATATTTGCTTTTACCATTCCAGCTTTGTGGGCCAACTGAACTTTATTACTCACTTGACCACATGCAAATTCTTACGGAGTTCTCTATATAATTTGACTTGACTATACTTTATGTTAATAACAAAGGAGGCATTTATTATACTTATTAGACTGTTTATTGTATGTGTGAGTAAAAATATATAGACCAAGACATAAAGCAAATGTTTTAAATTTTTAAAATAGCTCCTACCTGTTATTACAGAAGTTCTGAAAATAATCTTATATTTTGCTAATTGAAAGAGTTATGGTCACTAAAATATTTCATGTTTCTCTCTGTAGTCATTCTTTCCCTCTGTATATAACACGACTACGTGACATAGGGCATTGTTAGCTGAAGGTAACAAAAATAAAAATAGATGGTCTTCCTCTCCTTTTTTCCCCCCAGAATTTTTATTTGCTATAATGGTCAACATCAGCAGTCAGGATGTTTCTGTTCAAATGTCAGTTCTGTCACTTTTACTAGATGTGTCACCTTGGGCAAGTTACTTCTTTCAGCCTTAGTTTTTGCCTCTGTAAAATGGAAGTTAATATTTTTACGGGTCTTAAATGAGATAATACATCTTCTAGAATGTAGTGACTATTCCATAAATGTTAGTATAGTGATGACATTGATGATAATCTGATGCTAATAAAGAAGATGGTGGTGGGTGGTAGTAGTGGTTGTAACTGAAATATCTGGTTGTATACTGAGAGAGATCCTAAAAGAAACCTAGAAGATTTCCATTTTAAACCATTATGGAGGAACAGAGATTTACTTACTCTCCAAACTTAAACAAGTAAAACTCAAGACACAATATATAAAACAGTAGTTTCAGACATTTCCAGTAGGAGTACAGGACAGTGACCCCTGGTAGAAGAGAAGCAAGTGAGGCAAGCACCACAGTTGTTCCATCTTACTGTCTAGAGAGAATTTCCAGGCCATAGTGCGGGGGCGGGAGGGGGGAGGGGACGTGTAGCCACATGCAGCTTGGAAGGCTTCCCGAGTAGAGAGACAGAGTTCAGAGTTTAAGGATGCCAAGTAGATGGAACTTGTGAGGTAGAGTACCAGAGGAGGGAGCTGTATATAATAGAGAGAGCACTGGAAATCTGCAGAAGGTTCCCCTGTATTTAGCTGAGTACTGATCAGCATATGCCTGTGAGGAAACTCTCTGAGGCCAGGGAAAAAGACCAATGTAGCAGACAAAACCATTGCAGGGTTCACAAAGAACTGAGAATGATTTGTGTTCCCACTGGCCAGATTGGAAAGATCACTTGACATATGGGCACCAAGTAGAGCCCCCAGAAGGGTATTATCTCACTAGTGGGGCCAGATTATCCCTAGATTAATGACTGCTCTGGACCTGCCTAACAAAGCTTAAAAGTAAGCCTAGTAAGGCTTTCCGTGTCTCAGAACAAAGTCCACAGATATTTAAAGGAATATACAAACTATGAAACCCAACACTGTAAAATTCACAATGTGGAGCATGTATTCAATAATTACCAGGCTTTCACAGAAGCAAGAAAATATGAACAATGATGAAAAGAATAATCAGTCATTAGAAACAAACCCCAAAATAACACAGATGATAGAATTAGTATATAAGACAGTAAAAACAGCTCTTATAAGGGACTTCCAACTATAGCCAAGTGAAGAGGTAAGCATATCTGCTCCTGTTCACCCACAAAGTTTCTCTTGGGCCAGGACAGGCTGTGAGGACCAACAACAGGCCTGCCATTGTGGAAAGGGACTGACTTGACTGGGAGTTAATAGGTGCTTCCCATGCTCAGTGGCATTGTTGGTGGAAATGGCAATTATTGAATTATAAGAATAAATAATAAATTAGAATATACAGTCATACCTTTTTTATTTATTTTTTTTTAATAAATTTATTTATTTTTATTTTGGCTGTGTTGGGTCTTTGTTGCTGCGTGTGGGCTTTCTCTAGTTGTGGAGAGTGGGGGCTACTCTTCGTTGTGATGCGAGGGCTTCTCATTGCTGTGGCTTCTCTTGCTGCAGAGCACAGGCTCTAGGCACGTGGGCTTCAGTAGTTGTGGCGCGCGGGCTCAGTAGTCATGGCTCGCGGGCTCTAGAGCACAGGCTCAGTAGTTGTGGTGCACAGGCTTAGTTGCTCAGCGGCATGTGGGATCTTCCCGGACCAGGGCTCGAACCCTTGTCCCCTGCATTGGCAGGCAGATTCTTAACCACTGTGCCACCGGGGAAGTCCCATAACCTTTTTTTTTTTTTTTTTTTTTTTTTGCTGTACGCGGGCCTCTCACTGTTGTGGCCTCTCCCGTTGCGGAGCACAGGCTCCGGACGCACAGGCTCAGCGGCCATGGCTCACGGGCCCAGCCGCTCCGCGGCATATGGGATCCTCCCAGACCGGGGCACGAACCCGTATCCCCTGCATCGGCAGGCGGACTCTCAACCACTGCGCCACCAGGGAGGCCCCCCATAACCTTTTTTATTGAGCTTCATTTTATTGTGCTTCACAGCTATTGCACTTTTTACAAATTGGATGTTTGTGGCAACCCTGCATAGTCAGATGATGGTTAGCATTTTTTTTAGCGATAAAGTATTTTTAAATTAAGGTATATACATTGTTTTTTTAGGCATAATGCTATTGCACACTTAATAGACTACAGTAGTGTATAAACATAACTTTTATATGGACTGGGAAACCAAAAATTCATGTGACTAGCTTTATTGTGATATTTGATTTACTGCAGTGGTCTGGAACCAAACCCATAATATATCTGAAGTTTGCCTATATTCAAAACTGAGTAAAACCAAGTGTTATAAACTCCGTATATTCAAGAATGTAGAGGAAAACATGAACATTATAGGACAAGACATGGAAAACTTATATTGAATGTCTAGAGATGAAAAATACAGTGTTTGAGATGAAAAGTACTCTGGATTAGTACTGATTTGGAATAGCAACAGATTAGATATTATAGAAGAAAAGACTAGTGAACTTGATGACATAACAATGAAACTGTCCAAAATGAAATACATAGAAAAAAGACTATCAGTGCTGTGGAACATCAAATGGCCTCATATATGCAACTGGAGCCCCAGGAGGAGAAGGAAGGGACAGAAAAATACATTTGAAGAAGTAATGGCTGAAAATTTTCCAAATTTGAGGAAAACTCTGAACTCAGGTATCTTATGAAGCTTGGTAAACCCGAAGTAAAAGAAATGTGGAGAAAACTAACTAAATACCTAGTTTATAAATCACTATCATTTAGATAGGAGTAAAGGAACTAACTAGTCTAATATTTTTTGAGTTCAGAGCAAAGGCAACTAAATTGTAATTAAGCATATCAGATAATTTCGACATTTGTAATGGATACAACTATGTTTCCTGAGAACCTATCCTATGTCTAGATAGAGATAAAAGTGCATTGCACCATAGATGTGCCAGATTACTTATTTCCTACCAAGACAAACAAACAAACAAAACAACAGAATAAAGCTAGGGTATCCCTACATTATCAAGTGACTTATTTTAGCTGATAGTTTAGTAGAAAAAGGGCCTGGGATTTGGAGCCCAATAAACTATAATTCAAATTTTGTCCCTCCATGTATGACTTTGGACAGTCATTTTATCACTCTGGCTGCTTCTTCCTTTGTAAATTTAGAATACTACTGCCCAGCCTCATAGAGTTATTGGTAGTTAAATGAGCTAATATTTGTGAAAATGTCTAGCACGGTGTTAGTACATAAAGGTTCCTCTGTGCATGTTATTTTCGTTTTCTCTTTCTAATCCTCCTTCCTGAGTACTGTTTTCTGGCATCCCTTTTTGTTCCCTCTTAAACAGTGACCATTAGTACTGGAAGAGACCTTAGAGATCAGCTAGAATCAGACCCTTTTTTCTATAGATGAAGAAATTGAGCCCAGAGAGGTCACATGTTTGCCCCAGGGGAGAAAGTTCAGTTTCCGAGCTCTACTGTGTGTTTTAAACAATAACATTAAAAGCAAGTTCTCTGTGTCTTCTCAGAAGCAAAACAGGAGTTAACATTTGCTGACAATTTTATTTTAAACACAATAATGCAGATCTTAAAACTGAACATTTAAATGAATATGCTCATATTACAATTAAATTTCTAGAATGATGGAAGTGTTGTTAAGGGTGTTTTATAGCAGGATAAATGAAACAAAATAAAGGTGAGGAGCTTAGCTTTCAAGCTCCTGCTAAAACCAGAGTTACAAGCCAGGTGTTTGAATACTGTGCTCAGTATAGAAAAACAGGCATCTTAAAATAGACATTCTGTAAATATATGTAGCAAAGAATATAAAGAGACATCACTTTAGACATGAAAAATAAATTGTATATAGCATGGTATGTAAAACATAATTATAATGTGTGCTTGCTCTTTGCAAAAATTAATTTTAAACATAAATAGAGACCAGAATATAGACCATGAAGAGTGCCCACACCCAGAAAGCCACATAGAAGCCATGCTGTGGCATGCGGCTCCCTGGGCAAAGGCCCAGAAGAGCAGAGGAAGGCTTTGTGTTTCCATTTTTAAAGTACTTGCTATTGTTTGATTTAAAATATATATTAAAAAATTAGTGGCAGAGCCTATTTATAGTTCCAGGAACTTTTCAGAGAGAATAACACAAAAGCACTACAGAGCTGCTGAAATTTTAAATAATTCTTTGTAAATGCCCTAGGTTAATTTAGATCCCTGAAAACACATTAGGAAATTAAGCTGTAATGTGAGCTAATTCAGATTTTAATTTGGCAAAAAGAATGATCCAACTACACAGTTAATGTAAATAGAAACATAACACAGGGAAATTAATGAGGTTTCCTTCTGATGAATCTTCAAGGAGGTAGATCATTAGCTTCTTTTGTTATTATTGTAGGAGAATGTGGCATTGTCTCTGAGGTATAAAATAACTGTGGCTTACTAAGTGATAATGTGCTTCATTTTTAAAAAAATAATTATTTATGGTAAACTCTTGTAGGATGAAGCAGCAGCACAGCCGCTGAACCTCTCATCCCGACCCAAGACAGCTGAGCCTGTAAAGTCTCCAACATCTCCCACCCAAAGCCTCTTTCCAGCCAGCAAAACCAGCCCTGTCAATCTGCCTAACAAAAGCAGCATCCCCAGCCCCATTGGAGGAAGCTTGGGAAGAGGATCCTCTTTAGGTAAATGGAAAGGTCAACACCAGGAAGAGACTTATGAATTAGGTAAAAGAAAGCAAAACATGTCTACTGATGACTGATTCTTGTTTCCAAAGTGTTCCTTAGTCCAAGAAAAAAAAAAAGTAAATAAAGTAAAAGTAAAATCTTTTCTACTGAAACATAACCCAGTTATAGTGTCTTGGGTGACCAGAACTTTTAGAAAAGTTTATAATATAAATCCTGCTGGGATGGGTTCTTCAGATGATGATGAGTTAGATCCAACACTCAGAGACTTAGAAATTTCTGTGTTTGGTCAGTGCTTTGCCACTGAAGCAACTCTAGGCAGATTAAGAGTCAACATGAACCCTCCTCCAAGGGCCTAAAGGAACCTGGCCTAAAAGCTGCCTGCCAAAAGTCCAAAATTCATTTGACATTTTATATTTTCTTTGTAAAATGTTTGTGAATTTTACATCTTATCCCATATCAGTTTTGCATTGAAGCAAATATGAATGACACACTTTATTGCCATCATATGAAATAAAGTTAATGTCTAGTAAGATATGTCATAGTGATCCTCTGCCTCCTTACATTCTCTGATGTATTGCCAGGTATCTCTAGGGATATTCATACCCAGGTATGAGAAGTATAGAGAAAAAAATGGGATTTGGCATCAGGCAGACTTGGACTGAGAGAGAGCCTTTACTTACTAGCTATGTGACCCTGTGAAAATTATTTAATATTTTTGAACTCAGTTTCCTAATCTCTGGAAGGGAAATATTATTACCTAGCTCATAGGTTGTTATGAGAATTAAAAGAGAAAAAAATATATAAAGTGCCTAACATGGTATCTGGCACCCAGAAGGCATGCAATTTAAAAAGACTGGACAACCGAATAGCAACACATTTACATATACATGTGGAATGAAACAGTAATTGCGAAAGCACGAAAGCACATAGTAGCAGAGAGCCAAATAAATATGAACATTATTGTTACTATGCTCTATAAGTCTCTTAATTTTCAAATAAAGACACAAAATTTCAAAGGGATTAGGGACTAGAACTAGCATTTCTTCACCGTATTACCTTCCTTGTGTTGTTAAATCCTATAGCCTGAATTGCTTCCTGTAATAAATAAAATAATGTGTAAAATAATGTGCCATATACAATTTAAAAAAACATTTTGCCTATCTTATCTCATTTGATTTTTCACAATAATCCAATGAGTTAGGTAGTATATTATTATTACTCTCATTGTATAATAAATTGTGGTCTTACAGTTAAAATGACTTGCCCACAGCCATGTAGGTATCAATTAGCAGAGTCAAAACTAGAATCCAGGTCCTCTGACATATAACTCAGTGCTCTTTTTATAAACTCACAGTTGGAATATACGCTGAGCTATGCTGAATCTAAGTGAATCTTCTGATGATGAGACGTAAATCTTCCTCATTGAAATTGGGGACATTAGGATCCATACAGCAGCCTATTCTCTTTTTGAGTTAGGATGCCTCTTTCAGGGGCCCAGAGGTTTTCACTCCAAGTCAGTGGGATTGCTGTGGGAAAGAGAAATGAATCATTTCCAGCATGTGAATATGATTGCTGAATTGTTGAAAGTCGTGAGATGAGGGGAAACAAAAGCCAACATGAGGATAAATAATAGGCTTGATCTTGAAATGGCCCTCCTATAATCCACTTCTGAATTTTGTTTGGAAAGCATTTGTCTCCTGTACTGAGCATTGTGAGGGACAAAGACGACTGTTTCACAGGCCCTGCTCTTATGGAGTTTATACGTCAGCAGAGCGTATTCTTTAGATCGTGAGCTAGAAATGAGCTGAAGTAATAGCGCTCTTGTCCAGACAATACTGGATAGAAATTTTTTTTTAATCAGAAAAGCTTCAGAGAAAAAGATATGGGTTTTCTATATCCTAAAAAGTGGCTGTTTAACTTTCTAAAACTTTTCCATAGATAGTGTTGGTGATATTTTCTAAACTCAAGTACATACACACACGCACTGCACATACATAGACGTGTGATGTGAGCTTGATTGTAGTCTGATTTCCTCTGTCCCTTCTGTCTCTGTGAGGTGTGTGCACACACACACAGATATACACACATACACACACACACACACACACATGCATGTGCTATGAAATGCTCATACCAGGATACACACAAGCTGATCACCTTAAACTTTATCACAGCAGCTGAAATCTATCAGTCAGCAAGCAATTGCTCTCTTTTTGCCTAAAATTGGAAAGCCTCATCTAAAGTATTAATTTTAACCTACAGTAAAATGCAAGATATGGAGGAAAATTAGTTTAATTTTGAATTTTGTCCTTCTGTGCTGCATGGAATATAATGAAAGTAAATGTTTTCACTTTATTTGAAGCTGTATACTTATGTGAAATCCATTCCCACATATACAGTCTTACTATCACGAAGACAGGGAACTGAGAACAGTGGGTGTTCGGGTTGGGGGTAGGAAATGGGTTGTCATTCTCTTGGTAAATAACTGAGGCAGCGTGATGAGTAGAATGCTTCATTAACCAGCCAGTGATTGGGGAACAGAGAGTGCGGTATGTTCCTTCCCACCCTTTCTCTCCTGCAGTGGACTTATGAACACACAGATACAGATATCTGCTAAAGGACACATGTAGCCTCACAGATTTTTTTTGGCTGGGCCAGAAACAACTTTGCTGCGTTAGCACACCAGATATAATGGTCAGCCTGCACCACAGATGTCTCTGCACCCATCCCCACCCCTTTCTTCACCACTACTGTCCCCCTAATTGTTAGATATAGCCAGAATATATATATATATATATATATATATATATATATATACACATATATATATATGTATGTATGTATGTATGTATGTATATGAATCTAGGAACCTTCATCTGTGAGGAGTTGTGTTGACAGAACTGAAACGTTGGTCCTCCGAGGGCTAAAAAACCCCCAGCACAGCTCGGTTACCCTGGATTTCTGTGCTGTATTGCAGTTTTCTTAATAGCAAATGTGTCTCTTCCTTCTTCAGAGAATGTGGTATTATACAGGGGAGTGGGTAATAGCAGTATTTTTTAAGAGTCTAACCTTACAAGCCTCTAATAATGCATCCTGTATATGCAGATATCCTGTCCAGTCTCAACTCCCCCGCCCTGTTTGGGGATCAGGATACAGTGATGAAAGCTATTCAGGAAGCTCGGAAGATGCGAGAACAGATCCAGCGGGAGCAACAGCAGCAACAGCCGCATGGTGTTGATGGGAAACTGTCTACCATGAATAATATGGGGCTGAACAACTGCAGGAATGAAAAGGTAAAACTTGCTTCCCTCCTTCTCTGGCTCTGCTAGACCCATTGACTCTTTTTTATCTGGCTTTTTCCAGGCTCCC